>NC_079218.1:18251384-18353884 GCF_029633865.1 Lampris incognitus
TCTGCTATGTCTTCAGTGTAGATTTATTTAAAAAAAAAAACGATTTGAACGACTACAATTACAAGACAAGTTAGTAATTAAGCAGCTTGGCCCTGATAGACCAGACATTAACATTACTCGGCGAACAAAGGGAAAACCTACAAAAGGACATTTTCCCGAACATGGTATGAAAAGTAAACATGGCTATGTGGTTGCTCAACACTGAATACAGTATTCTCTTTCCTGTGCCTATCGTTCCGGTCATCTGCAGCAGGGTCAGGACGAGGGGATAAAACGACTAACACAGGGCTGAGAGATTTGAAGCACTTTCAGAACAGGCCAAGAAACACGAGTCAAGGGAAGCACATTTACATAGTGCTATGAAACTAGCTGTGCTTGGTCAAGCTAACATAGCAGCACAGCTTGACGAGAGCTACCATGTGAGTGTGCGGAATCACAATAAGGAGGTGGACAAAAACCGGCACATTCTCTCAAAGCTCACAGACTGCATTAACTTCTGTGGAGCATTTGAAGTAGCCCTTAGAAGACATGACGAGACTGAATCATCCGATAACCCTGGCGTCTTCCGTGGCCTTGTGGATGTAGTTTCGTCGTTGCATACTGCAATGCAGGAGCACCTAGAAAAGGCAACGGTTTTCAAAGGTACGTCCAAAAGTGTCCAGAACGAGCTACTCAATTGCATGCTAGATGTAATGCAACTGTCATGACCCTCAGAATTATGAAAATTTGGAGTAAGTGACCCTGAGCGCAGAATAAGCAGTTCGGATAATGGATGGATGGATGGAGTAAGCTATTTTTAGACATTGCTTTAGTTTAACAAAAAAAAAATCACTGTTCAGGTGAACGAACGCCAGCATGACTGTCGGAACTGCTGGTCTGCATGGGCTAGCAGTTAGCCTAGCCTGCCCCACTTCCATGTCCTGTCAGATCGACCTCTGTGTTTCCTCTTCGGACACAGCTCCAGTCAGGGCCGTGGTTCCTGGGCCCACAAGATGCAGCAGACCAACCTCCAACAGCCGATCCAACGCCAGCTCTCCCTGCCAGACACCTTCGACACACCTCCCCACACTCCACACGACGACACTAAAAACACAGTCAAGGCTAGGCGAGGCCACCGCCAGACCGCACTTAGGTGTTATCAGAACTGCTGGTCTGCATGGGATAGCAGTTAGCTTAGCCTGCCTCACTTCCGCATCCTGTCAGACCGCCCTTGGTGTTACCTCTTTGGGGTCATCCCAGGCAGGGCCGTGGTCCCTGGGCCCACAGGACGCAATAGACCACACTCTCCCTGCCATCAAACGAAGACAAACCTAGATGTGGACAAAGACACTGCATGGATGGTCCTGGACTGGGTGAGGCCGCTGCAAACGGGAATTCGTGCCGCCATATATGTATATATGTATATATATCCTTACAGGTTGCGACTAAACAAAATGTATGTAATTTGAAGCGATATGCAAGAAGATCATTATCCAACAGCCTACAAAGATTGACAATGTACACTTTAGTTTATTCTGGAGCACTGACACAGGAGTGGATTTTCAGGTCCCGATCCCTTGACTCAGTTAAAAAAAAAACTTCTTCCGTTCCATTTCACACACACTATTAAAAGTAGAAATGACTCCCGTCCCACGGGAAGCCCACATGGGTCGCGTGACCCACAGGATACATCTGTCTGCACCAGACACACATTCACTTTGTCAGGTTACATTGACATTTCTGCGCATCATGATGAGTGCAAACTGTCTTTGATTCACATCAAATCCAACAGAGACATTTTTTTCTGATTGCATTATTCAGAACATTGCATTCAATTAATTAGTCATTGCTATTAGTTTAATGATTTATTTCAGTGTGTGGTGAACTACAAGCATCCATTAAAACACATTTGGATAGATGTTCCCGAGCATCCTCGCTTAGACAGCTGCATGAAAATAGCTCAATGCACTTGCGCCTGTGCTTAGGCCTAATAGTCCGAGCCGGTGTAGGTGTAAACACAATTGCAAGCCAAAATGGACCTAAATTGTACTGCGCCAGCAGATCTGTATTAACACACCAACCCACCACACCCATCTCACCACAGGTGGGGAAAAATTCACTTTGCACTTGAGGAAATTGCCAATCAGCCTGCGGTTGCATCCACACCTGCTCTGCGCCAACATGAAAATAGAGTCGACTGTTGCCAATGAGGCATTTTAGCACATCCGAGAAAGGCAGGTGCACTGTTGTTTATGGGATTTCTCTGTGAGTTCAACAACTGAAGATACATTTCTAAATTTCGTTCATAAATTTGTCAGAATAGAGTACTTTGCATAGAACAAACAATTAAAAAATATATACTCTCGTAGACTCATTTGAGAAATCGAACACCGAGTCAAGGGCTGTCAAGGCTTTTACGGTTGCCAGTAAAAGACTCATTTTAATCCTTATTTTCCACCAACAACACACTATCAACTCTAAGAATTTTAACTTGCACACAGGCCATGTCTCCCTTTAGAAAACACTTTACTCGTGCACTTTAGAGGTAGACCCCCCGATCCTCCACAACACTCAATAGCACTTGTTTTGCCTTCGTTCCATTAGATTACATGGGGCTTGGAGCAGAGCTTCACCCTTTAGCTGTGTCTAACGGGCCGTGATACTGAACATTACGTCAAAAGCATCCTTATCTGGAGACAGAAATAATGGCCGTTGCCGACAGAAATCCAAGCTCAGTGCAGGCAGATTCCCTGAAGGGATTTTGATGGCGGTCTCTCTCTCTCTCTGTCTGTCTGTCTGTAGCTCTCTCTCTCTCTCTGTATCTCTCTCTCTCTCTGTCTGTCTGTCTGTCTGTATCTCTCTCTCTCTCTCCTGTGTCAAGTCATTGGAAGCTGTGGTCATGAGGATTTACAGTGTTAGGCTGTTGCCCACCAATATTTTTGCCATACCCCTTCAGTTCAACTTACTGTATCTTATGTCTTGCATTTTCAGGCAACCCCATCCCACACATCATACTTCCTGATGGATTTATAAACAGCTAGTAAGTGATGAGAAATTACGGCTAGGGAAAAACCTGAACGCAGATTTGACTATGTTTTTCTCACATTAATTTGCACCATGTGGCATGATGTAGTGGTTTCATCATTCCCCGGATAAAGACAAACATCATGACATGTTTTAGCTCAGCTGCTGTTCCCTCATTTGCTGACCTCCTTTTTCCCCCCAGTTTGAATGATTGTTCGGCTATTAAATCAAATGGAGTGCAAGAGTCCATTCAAGTCTCTTCCCCTTCTCCATCAGTATTGTGTACAATCCTATAATATCAGTTCTGAAATACATAAAGCTTGACTCACTATCAGGCTGCAGTCGCCTACTGTGTACGTCCCCTGACAAACATGTTCATCACAGTATGTCCCAATAATCTGATCAACCTCTACCTGCTGTCTTGTGTGTGTGTGTGTGTGTGTGTATGTGTGTGTGTGTGTGTGTGTGTGTGTGTGTCCTGATGTCATGTTTCACTCCTCTCTACATGCTCACAGTTGTACCTTCTTTCAGCCTAACAGACTTTTTTTGTGATAATAACTGTTAGACACGTGTTTCGTGGCATAGATAGGATTCAGCAAAGGCGTGTATTAATTCACCGTGGCTAAAAAATATCACATAAAATGATGTGACGTGTTCACCCTTCCCTTTGAATAATAACGATAATAATCATAATCTGTGTTTCAGACGGGCTGAGATAAACAAGGAGATAAGAATAAGTAATGACCACTGTGGAGATCATCAGACGGGGCGATATGTTGTGGTTGTCTGTATGGTGACGTTGGATACTAACCAAGCCTTGCATTAGTGGCACAGAATTGTATACTCTAAACAAAATGACTCCAACGGAAAGGCCTTTACACACAGCGGCCTTGCTGTCGACAAGAATTTAATGTCTTCTATCGACACTTACTATGTCAAATTATGGATCAGTGCGGCTTCATAATGAAGGATTGTTTTTTCATGCATAAGAACAGCAGTTATGCATCGAGATAACAAGATGTAGCATTGTCTGCTAAAGGCAGTTATACAGGGCACACAGATGCTCAGAGAGTGAGTGTAAGATGAATAGATGGGAAGAGAGAGAGAGAGAGAGGAGAGAGAGAGGGGAGAGCAAAGAGAGAGAGAGAGTGAGAGTGAGAGAGAAGAGAGAGAGCGAGAGAGTGAGCGAGAGAAGAGAGTGAAAGCAAGAGAGAGAGCGATAGAGAGAGAAAGAGAAAAGAGTGAGAGCGAGAGAGAAGAGAGTGAAAGCGAGAACGAGAGAGAGAAATGCCAAAGACTCATCCAGACTAGCCACTATGGCTCTGATGGAGTAGAGATGAGAGGAGTGTGTGTGTGTGTGTGTGTGTGTGTGTGTGTGTGTGTGTGTGTGTGTGTGTGTGTGTGTGTGTGTGTGTGTGTGTGCGTGCGTGTGTGTGTGTGTGTGTGTGTGCGTGTGTGTGTGTGTGTGTTGTAGGCGCTTCCTCCTCCCTGTTTGCTGAATTATAAAAAGAGAAGACGTTATTGCTGTACCTAATTTCAGTAAGACTCCCACACGCTGCACAGACTCACACAAAGCACAGTGGAGGAGGATGTGATCAAATCAGCCAGGCACATTACATCTTGCTTATCTGTCAAAGGGGCGTATATCAAAGTGGTATATTACCCCCCCAACATTCATATATGATCAACCCTCCCTCCCCCAATATTAGCTATGTTAATCAATGTTAATTATGTTAATGATCGTATTTATTTTTTCCCACTCTAGGGCATTCAGCCATGGATTACCGTCTGAAACATTCAGTACCATTCATACATAAGTAATCATATTTGTTTCTTCCATTTATCGTCTACCATCGTTTTCAATAAGCTAAGCATAAAAAAAAAATCAGGGGCATTAAACCACCGGTCTGTCGTTGATGAGAAATTAGAAACACAATCAAATCAGTGGACCTTAACAAATGAATTTTTCATAATATTACTGTGGACATATGTTCATTAAAAGCCAAACTTCATTATTGTATTATGAAGTAACTTACACTTGCAAGGAAATTATTGTCCAAGAACATTTTCTGATGGGAGGACCCACAGCCCTCCAACATATTTGTACCCCCCGCCAATGTCGAATACACAGTTATGGCCTTGGCATATACTTTTTGCAAGTTCTAAAAATAAAAAATCAAATATTTGCAACTTCGGCTTTACAGTGACCTACGCCTTAAGCTTTCCAGTGCCTATACTACACGTTAATATTCTACTAGCAAAATACTGCTACAATTCCATAAACAATTATACGAGTTATGCTAGTCAGCGACACAGATATGAACGAATGCTCTGCATGCTGTTTTCATGGCTGCCTACCATCAGGTGATGCCGATGTTTCTTGGCTTTCCGCACGTTGTTGATGAAGCGGCAGCCCATCTTTTTGGCGTACCACACTGACATGAACATCCTGCCCGAGCGACGAAAGCTGAACTGTGGTAGCGGACCAACCACGGCTCACCTCCCAAAATGTCAGATGCTCCCGGTGGGTGGGAGCAGGGTGGAGAAGCGAGATGAGGTGTGCTCCAGCAGTGTCTCCGCTCAAACATGTGACAAAAGTATTGCTGAGCATCCAGTCATTTGATCTGGACCGTGTGGCTATTGTATGCCAAATTAGGTGATCTTTAGCCAAGGAGTAACCAGATGACCTTATTAAAACAGACTTTTAAATAACTAGTTCACATTGCACTCACTACAAATTCTTCAAATATAACCAGCAGGAACTGTCTGACAGAGGATACAGCCTTAAAGAGCTAAAAATAAAAAAAGAAACATGGAGAGATGCTCCTCTTTCAGCCGAAGTAGTACACAGGATAACAGAAATGACTTCCTCCTGCTGAGTCGGCGCTCAAGGCTTCCTTTGAGGAATCCCTCCCATCCTCCGAATCGAGCCTTAAACGTGTAAAATTAATGGCAGCCTGCGAGACTCATCTTCACTGGAGACCTAGTCACTGTCGCGCAGTTACGCATCCACACCGGGAGGATAAAAATTCACCAAAAGCCCCTTTTTGTTCCCCGTCGTCCATTTCCGAGGACTGCATAACGCGACGCCTCCTCTCCCCCTGCTCTGTGCTCACTGAGAATGCAGTTCATATTTTCTGCTACTGTACCTCCTCCCATCCCCGTTGCTCCGGGAGAGACGAGCAAGCAGGAAAGTTTGAATGGCAATTACTTCGCTGTCTCTCCGTATAATGTCGAAGCCGGTGATGTGTGAGCAGAAGGAACTACTTTGGCTGAACTCAGAAGGACAGCACCTGAAACTGGCCTCACTTTTCCTAGCAATCACTTCTGGCGCTGGTGGTGGGGGTGGTGATGGGGAGGGGCAGTTTAGACCCAGTTGTACTGTCTGTCAATCATAAATTAGAGACGACAACTGGAACAGAAGTGTGGAATTGGAAAAAAAACCCCAACAAAACATATTGTTTGGGGTCAGGTTGTATTTGTCTGCCATGTGTAATTCCCCTACAGCTGTGTTTGACATTCCTGCTTTTACAGGAAGCGGTCACTCTGCACTGAGACGTTTTGCAAAACGAGCAGTTTTCACAAATGCCCACAACGCGAGCACTTGCCATTTTGACCGTTGCCCTAGCGTCGACTGCATAAAACCCCTCTTTGTATTCTGTCAATTGTGTACACACAACGTCCATTGCATGTCTGTCCGTCTTGGGGGAGAGACCCCTCCTCTGCTGCGCTCCCTGAGGTGTCTTCCTATTTTTTTCTTTTTTTAGGGAGTTGTTCCTTATCCGATGCGAGGGTCTAAGGACAGGATGTTGTATTGCTGTAAAGCCCCCTGAGGCAAATTTGTAATTAGTGATAATGGGCTATACAAAATAAATTGACTTGTTCAATAAATACAGAACAGGGACCACAATCTATATGAATATTGATGGCACTTTTGCAATAAACAGTCCCGGCAATCTATTTGTGAACAAGCAAAATCATCGTGATTGTCTTTCGACTTCTCCGCGCAATTAACACGGGGTAGTCACAGAGAGTCACGTGACGTGCCGGCGCTTTTCTGAAAGTCTGCAGAAAAGTCGAGCGTAATGGGCCAATATAATCACAGAACCCCGATACCCTTGGAGGGACACTGCCGGTCCATCTATGCCACTTAGACACGCTTCGACAGGGAGGGTAATTTAAAAAAAAAGAAAGAAAAAAAGTAGGATGTCTGCAAACAAAAAATGGTGGATTACAGTGTGATTTACAGTACGCCGCTCGCTGTTGCTCAAGGAAATTGTGTGTCGCTTGATGGTGACATAAAAACTGCTGATATCAGGGAGGGAGGGAAGACTTCTTCACCAGAAATCCCCGTCGCAGCTCTCTTGCAGCAAACCCGGGAACATGCTCTCACTATAACAGCCAGCTGGACAGCCATGTTATGTATGGGTACATGCACACACAAACACACACACACACACACACACACACACACACACACACACACACACACACACACACACACACACACACACACACTGACACATTCATGCAAACACAAGCACGTCTGCACACCCAACAGAGTTACGTAAGGGCGTGCTTGAAGGACAAGCTGTCAGCTGAAATGTTCATTTCACTAAAAAAAGATTTCTTACTCTACCTATCTAATATTCTCCCCCCTTCCAGCGCATGCACTGCTCTTTTCCGTGTGAGCAGTCCTCTCCCCCCCCCCCTTTTACTGTGCACACTTTCTTTTCTCCTCTTCCTTTCCTGCCCCCTCCTCCTTCCCAGCAGACCTGAGCTGGAGCTGCTCAGTAATTACACTGGAGCTGCAGGGACAGGTTTAAACATTTATTAAAGAAAAGTAAGGAGGGGGACGACACAGATGAAGCTGGAAACAAGATGCCGAGGAGAGAGCGCGGAGCGGAAAGGGGCGAGAACGTGGCGGGGACCAGAGGACTAGAGGGCCCTTGGGGAGACGCCACGGAAAATAGTAATTGAATCCTTACATAGGAATGATTGCTTTTTGTAGTGAATGTCAAACACATCAGTCCATTTTAGAGGGACAGACAGCTGGAACAGTGTTCAGTCTGAGGAGGATTTGTGGGAGAATTAGATGTATTGGAACCAGATTTTTGCTACAGAGGGAGAGGAAACTACTATGTTTTATTTTTTATTTTATTTTATTTTTTTATTTCAGCTGAGAAAATTGCAGAGGGGTTGAGTAAGCAGAGCGGATGTATGTACAGCATTTAAGGGGAAATGTAATGTTTGGTAGAATGTGAACTTTCAGCCTTTGCTTCCAGCCCATGATATCACAGTGAATTATTTATTTGCTGTTCCGTGAAAACCACAAGCCTGCATACAGTACAGGGCAGCAATATAAAGCTAAGACAGGGTACAAGGGATGCAAAGATAACATTAGACTGTTATCTTTGCATCACATCACTGTCATGAATATTGGAGAACAACATTAGATTAATGTGACCAAATTACGAGGGGAGAAAAGCTACGTGGTGATTGGATTTTGAACACTAGCAGTGCAAATGTACTGGCCTTGTATTTTCACTGGAATTTAGGACCAATCACTTTAATGCTTATACGACCTTTTAGTGCCATTTCTTGAGAAACAACAATTGTTTAGGCACTATCAAAGCACTGTGTCCCTCTTTAAGGGGCAGCAAGTTGTTGATGTTGAAAGGGACTGAATGGTCGAAGGTTTAATCCTTCCGACTTCCATTGTGCCCATTGTTTTTTTTACCCCCTCCCCCTCCTTTTCTCCCCAATTGTATCTGCCCAATTACCCCTTCTGAGCTGTCCTGGTCGCTGCTCCACTCCCTCTGCCGATCCGGGGAGGGCTGCAGACTACCACGTGCCTTCACCGATACATGTGGAGTCGCCAGCCGCTTCTTTTCACCTGACAGTGAGGAGTTTCACCAGGGGCACGTAGCGTGTGGGAGGATCATGCTATTCCCCCCAGTTCCCCCTCCCCACCATACAGGTGCCCCGACTGACGAGAGGAGGTGCTAACGCAGTGATCAGGACACATACCCACATCCAGCTTCCCACCTGCAGACACGGCCAATTGTGTCTGTAGGGATGCCCGACCAAGCCGGAGGTAACACGGGGATTCGAACCGGCAGTCCCCATGTTGGTAGGTAACGGAATAGACCGCTACGCTACCCGGACGCCCCCATTGTGCCCATTGTTATGGAGATGTTGAAGCACTGTCTTTAACCTGAAACCATACCTGCAACATGAGTCTGAGTTGTGGCCTCCCCTGAGCTATCGATTGAGCAAGATCTGTACGTTTATGTTTCCTATAGGGAATGCGTGGTGAGCCGTTGTCCCACGTAGTATGACACTAATACAGTCAAGTTCACAGGTTCAGCTCCCAGGATGCTCCTCAAGCTTAAAATGCTTGTAGTGATGGTACTGTGAGGTGTTTCGTATAAAAGTGCGCATGTGCTGGACATGCTTCACACACGGTGTGGAGATTTACATGCTCTTAAAAATGAGAGCCGTCTCACTCGGCACTCAAAAATTCCAGCATCCACATGTTAAAACACCCCCATAACCCCATGGCCTAATTTCACTAGGACAAGCTATCACAGCGCTCCCAAAGAAGATATCAGTGTGGGCTAAAGCCCTGACTGCCGGCAAACCCAGACCACTAACATCATTTCGCTGCTTCTGAGACAGAGTGAGGACGTCATCCACACATCAACGATGACTGCAGAAGCTGTAAAGAAATATACACCATGTATGTGGTAGATATTGCCCCAGTATTTATTCAAAATATCTTAAGAGATAGCGCTGAATTATATAATTACTAGCCTACTGTGGAGAACAGCATGAAAACGCACACACACAGTAGCATCAGTGACAGTGTGGTGTATGACGGCCTGTTCACAGCTGAAAGTGAGGGACACATGCAGTCGGGTGAGCGACATGTCGAACTGAAACAGTATTCAGTCTTCTGTTTTCAGCGATTTCCCTGTATGGTGCAGAGTGCAAAATGTCTCCATGCTTTTAACTATTTAATTATTACTAGTCAAGTCAGGATGATCAGCTAGAGTCAGGGATGTATTGTTACAAGACCGACTCCTTGTTATAAAGACGGGGTGGGCTTACAGCCTTATTTGTAATATGGTGCATGAGGAGAATATGCTTCATGCATTGCTTAAGTGAGCAGCGAGTAACCATAGGCACTTTCATGCAAAACTCATCTGGGATAACATAAAATTACAGCCTTGAAAGCAAGCGGATATCTTGCACGCAAGAATAACGCATACCGTGATAAAAAGAATTTATTGATAAAGCTGCACGGCCATCTTTTCAAGGTTATGAAAGTCACTCTACGCAGACAAACACTGACACCTTTAGGTCGCAACGCTGTCTTGCATTAAGGTAAACTCTATCTATCTATCTATCTATCTATCTATCTATCTATCTATCTATCTATCTATCTATCTATCTATCTATCTATCTATCTATCTATCTATCTATCTATCTATCTATCTATCTATCTATCTATCTATCTATATCTCTCTCTCTCTCTATCTGTCTGTCTATCTATCTATCTATCTATCTATCTATCTATCTATCTATCTATCTATCTATCTATCTATCTATCTATATCTCTCTCTCTCTCTATCTGTCTGTCTATCTATCTATCTATCTATCTATCTATCTATCTATCTATCTATCTATCTATCTATCTATCTATCTATCTATCTATCTATCTATCTATCTATCTATCTATCTATCTATCTATCTATCTATCTATCTATCTATCTATCTATCTGTCTATCTATCTATCTATCTATCTATCTATCTATCTATCTATCTATCTATCTATCTATCTATCTATCTATCTATATCTCTCTCTCTATCTGTCTATCTATCTATCTATCTATCTATCTATCTATCTATCTATCTATCTATCTATCTATCTATCTATCTATCTATCTATCTATCTATCTATCTATCTATCTATCTATCTATCTATCTATCTCTCTCTCTCTCTATCTCTCTCCTTGTCTATCTGTTTCCCTGTCTATCTATCTATCTATCTGTCTGTCTGTCTCGCTCCATCTGTCTATCTCTCTCCCTGTCTCTCTCCCTGTCTGTCTGTCTGTCTGTCTTTCTCCCTGTCTGTCTGTTTGTCTCTCCCTCTGTCTGTCTCTCTCCCTGTCTCTCTCACTGTCTGTCTGTCTCTCCCCCTGTCTGTCTGTCTCTCTCCCTGTCTGTCTGTCTCTCTTCCTGTCTGTCTGTCTTGCTCACTGTCTGTCTGTCTATCACTCTCTCTGTCTGTCTCCCTGTCTGTCTGTCTCTCTCTCTGTCTGTCTGTCTTTCTAGCAGCATGTGAAAAATATCTACAGAACTCGTCAGATGTCTATTTCAACAACCACTGTCAAACAATACTGCAGCCCACAAAAGCATTTCTGGTGACACGCTGTTATTTTCATTCTTACCCATGTCTCACAGTATTATGTTCCCATTTCACCTCAGTATTTTTACCATCTACCGAATCAAGTCTGGGAAACAATCTAACAATCTTTTGCTCACAACGCAGGGGAGAGGTTGCCCACTAAACCATTCCCAATTCAGTGCAATGGAGCAGCCCAGTATATATAGCTTTTAGCACACGTTGTAATAGCCTGGCTTCTACGATACCATAATATCACGGAGAACTTTAAAACTTCATGTATAGAAACACCACCGAGCAGCTTAACACGGCTAGATTACAGTATTCTTGTCACTTCCGAGCCCTTATAATGTCAGTGAGGATGCAGAATAGTAATTGGTGAATGCAGGCCATACTGACCTATCAGACAATGAAAACTATGAACGTGCACACATTAATAAATTCACGGTACAGATGACCTAATAATACTTTTCCCCAGCACATCTAAAATGGACGGATGCATTTGGTGGCTCCCTTAGGTCAGACAACTGACCTTTGTAAGACAAGTGAGGACATAAGCCAGACTGATGATGATGATGATGATATGGACGATGATAACCCATAACTTCAAGAGTGGTTTTGTGTGGCAGCACTGTAGGAAGTGCTGCACTCTTACCAGTGTGGAAACGGCGGAGGTGTACATTGGAGTGTGTCCCGTTGACATCAACACTGGCTGAAAAACAACAGAAGGAAGAGGGTAATTGTGCACAGCAGGCAGATGGGCACAGGGGGGGGTAAGAACGCTGGGCACGGGTTAGGATTTGTTGCATATATATATTTACACACATTTTTCCCCCTTAATTCATCCAGGGGGAGTTTAACCAAACACATCTGCTTTTTCTTAGCCATCCTCTGCTTAACGCCTATATCGGCCCCAAGAACCTCTGAATGTGGAGAAGTTTTGGCCTTGATTGTGCATTTCTCTTTCACATGTCGACAGTGGCTGATGGGTGGTTACAGTGTTCTTCATTCCCACGATGCCCACCCCGATTTTCCCAGCAGGTCCAGAGAATCGAACCAGCAACCTCATAGTTACAAACCCATCCTTACAACCTTTAGGTTACCGCCATACTAGCTAGCAAAGCAGGAGGTACAGCAACATGCAATTGTGTGTGTGTGTATGTGTGTGTGTGTGTGTGTGTGTGTGTGTGTGTGTGTGTGTGTGTGTGTGTGTGTGTGTGTGTGTGTGTGTGTGTGTGTGTGGTGGAAAAGACCATCTTGAGCATATGGGAAGGGAATTCATAACTGAACAAAGGACAGGGGAAGAGAAATTGCAGCAGAGGGATGGGGGGAGGGCTGAGAAACGGGATAGGTGTAGGTTATATACACAAGTAATTACATGCTACACATTTCAAAGGACAAAAACAACACAAAAGGTTATTTGTAACATATTGTCGTGACACATTCCCAGATTTACTAACGGTCTGCAGTGAAACCAGTGCAATTCTGTGTGTGTAAAAAAGAAAAAAGGACAATTCAGATGTACAAGCAGCGTGTTACGGTTTTGTGCATGTGACCTATCGAGGACACGGGGTTGCAAAAAACATCTCACGCTTCTGACCCACCGAAATGTGTCGTTAGCCGTTTCAGCTAGAAGGCGCAAAACCGAAGGAGAGGATTATGCAAATGATCAGCACCGTCCCCCTCCATCCGATTCACGATGTGAAAACCTGCTAATTTCTCCATAAAAAAATCGCACACGGTCTTTAACACCCAGTCGAGAGCACGTTTTATCTTAAGCACAAACATGGCTGCTGTTTTTATTTGGAAGAGAGAGAGGGAGCGACGAAAAGGTCTGACAAGGCTGGAGAGAGGGTTTCGTGCATGCGTTCCTCTACTCGGCATGTGTAAAGTTCAGGTGCGGGGCAGATACAGGCCTGCTACACCATGTGAGTTTTTCTCCTCCGGAGGAAATAAAGGCTGATTCGGAAACACAGATGAGAGGGAGCCATGCGACAGCTGCACAGCCCGAACTTTTGGCGAAGCCCCATGTTTTGGCCTCGGGGCCTTTTCAGTGCACAGCGGCCTAGACGGGAGGGATGTCGTTTCTCAGGCAGAGCCCAGGCACAGCCCCTTCGGTTTAAATGGCGCCTCTGATATACGAGCTGAATAATTGCGGCGGAGCTGATTTAAACGTCAGCTGACAGTGAATTGCTCGCAAACAGACGAAATAATTACGCCGGTAATTTTTTTTTTTGAAGGTGCAGCACTTGTTTGTGTGTGTCTCAGTAAATCTGGGAGACAGTGTGCAGGACATTCGATAAAGAAATCAACGGATATAGCTGAGCAACAGTGAGAACTGACCAACTCTGGTCACCAGTATTGACAACAATCTTATCTTTGTCATCGCTATAATCATCATCATCATCATCATACTCATCATCATAACAGACAATCTTAGGTAGAGATATAAACATAAAATTGAAGGGTGTCTGGGCAGCATAGCGGTCTATTCCGTTGCCTACCAACACGGGGATCTCCAGTTCAAATCCCCGTGTTACCTCCGGCTTAGTTGGGCGTCCCTGCAGACACGACTGGCTGCGTCTGCGGGTGGGAAGCCGGATGTGGGTATGTGTCCTGGTCACTGCACTAGCGCCTCCTCTGGTCGGTCGGGGTGCCTGTTCGGGGGGGAGGGGGAACTGAGGGGAATAGCATGAATCCACCATGGACTACGTACCCCTGGTGAAACTCTTCACTGTCAGGTGAAAAGAAGTGGCTGGCGACTCCACATGTATCGGAGGAGGCACATGGTAGTCTGCAGCTCTCCCCGGATCAGCAGAAGGGGTGGAGCAGCGACCGGGATGGCTCGGAAGAGTGGGGTAATTGGCTGGGTGCATTTGGGGAGAAAAAGGGGGGGGGGATTTGTGTGGAGAACGTTTGATGGTGCGCGTGAGAGGGTTTGATGGTGTGTGCGAGTATAGCTGAGAATTATGTAGTGTAGCTGAGAACTATGGGAATCGTGGCCTACACGGCCTCTCACCGGGCAGTGTAGGCTGTGATTCTCATCATGGCCTACACCGCCTGATGAAGGGCCCTGTCTTATGAATTGTGGCCTGCTCGGCCTTGAGAGAGGGCGTGCGTGTCGGCCATAGTTTTCAGCTACACTCTCTCACACACTATTTAGGCCTGTGATGGTCTGGCGGCCTGTCCAAGGTGTCTCCCCGCCTGCCACCCAATGACTGATGGGATAGGCTCCAGCATCCCCGTGACCATGAGTAAGGAAAAGCGCTTTGTATAATGAATGAATGAACGTTTTCAACACGTTTATTTTTTCACCAGCAAATGGACGAACAATAAAACACACACAGGCTGAGACTCAGCGTTGCTTTTGATAGTCAAAAGCAAAATAGTTTAAATTCATCATGCGTAATGGTGCCAGATATTACTCATTCGTCCACAGTTAGTCATCAGACTGGGTGGGAATAGGCTTTTTCTTTTCCAGCACATGAGGTCAGTGATAGACAAAAGGTATCAAGTCACTTTGTCCCTTTCTGCTCACTGAATGAGCAAAAAGGGCCATTACACCGGATCACTCTGTCACCGACGAGACAGGAGCCCACAGATAATGGAAGGAAGACATGAATAATTACGATTCTTAACACACCATAAATGAGAAGGATAACCTGCTTCATTTTCACATAGAAAAGAACCGCATTACCATCTAGACTGAATGACAGAGTAACGTGGGAATGTTAATAACAGCTACGTTAAAATAGCACTGGAAGTTTCCATGATCTCGTTATCGCTTCAAAACCTTGGGTCAGAGCATCGGAGAAGAAAAAAATCATTAAAATTATTTTTGCGATGTCACAGATGTTAGCCGTTCCCCAGTGTTACATTCTTGGCTACGTTGTGACGTTACAAATCCTGAACTTGTTCCGCTGATGTCATTGTTGGCGAAAATAACCTGACCGCGTGGTCACAGACACAATTAAACGAGCTCATAATGGACTGCGATCATAAATCACTTCTGCCGGTCAGTTTTAATATCATATAGGTCCGGGGATGTATTGCGGATATGAGTTTTGTAGCATCATAATATCAACGATGAGATAAGTGGCGTGAAGGAGCGATCACACTCACCTCTTACACACATCTCATTTAGCTTAGCTTCCCCGTCTTAATCACAACTGAGCCTGCTTTGCATTTGCAAACGCTTGGCACTCCTGCTGCTGGCTTTGTATTAACTTTTTAAAACTGGAGTTCTCGCTACACAGTCAAGTTATGTAAAAAGCAAGCCAGAGGGATAATAAATTAGTGAGATCCTGATTTGGAGGCGATGGGACTTCTGCGGCATCTGTGACAGAAACGGCGCACTGCAGAACAGTGTTTTTAGGTGGATATCTTCTCTTGTAGAATGAACTTTTATTTTCCTGTGAAAACCATTTTGATCGAGCCGCATCTGTGCGGGCAGTATATTAGACCCAACTTTCATAATCTCCTCGGGGCATCAGTTAGCTGAATCCATTCACAGCAATGGACATCACAGACTGAAAACATCAAACTAACAAATATACACAAAAGTCAAACTTTCTTCTTTTTCCTCCCCCTTCCATGCTTCTAATATACGACTTACTCTATGTGTAATTTCTCAGTTCAGTTTCATTATAACAACTCTTGGCTTAGTTTGCTTTGGTTCAATCTGATTGCCTCTGGATAATAGTGGGTGAAATTAAAAAGCAAGCAAAACAATGCAATAACACCGAGGTCAAGCCGAGGGGTGTTACGGAATCAGATGAAGCATATTTACCTGGGAAAATGATAGTGTTGTGTTTCACGAATAACAAATGCATCATGTAATTGTTATCAGTCAATTAGGGGTCCAATGGGAAGGCATGGCTGTCATAACGGTGCACTGTGACTTTTCAGTTTGGCTTCCATGAGCACTGCTTTTAGTTTTCATAGAGACCTTACATAAAATGGTAAACAGACCGCAGTTATGTAGCGCTTCTCTAGTCTACCGAGCACTCGCAGCACTTTACAGCGTATGACTCACATTCACACATTCACACACACATTCATACACGGACGGTGCCATGCAAGGCGCCAACCTGCTCATCAGGAGCAGTTAGGGGTTCGGCGTCTTGCTCAAGGGCACCTCGACATGCTCTCTGGAGGAGCTGGGGATCGAACCAGCGACCTTCCGATTACTAGACGTACCTCCTGAGCCACGCTGCCCCGGTAAAAGCAGGTGGCCACTGGTTCATGTGATGGGCTGCAACGTCTCGTCTCGCACACAGGAAAACAATATTATAACTGACGTCACAGATGTTCCCTTGCCTCTGAAGGGATTATGACCTGACATAATGGCATGTGTTTATTTGTACTCCAATACGCCGTCATTATGAGGAACTCTTGAGTTTTATTTATTGCACTCATGTAAAAAAAAAAAAAACATGAATAAGCCCTTGGGCCATCTTAACACCTCCAATTAAAATATTTATTTTTGTTTCTTTAAAGCGTTTAAGAAAATGAATAAAGTATACATATTTTGGTAAGGAAAGGAATTAATATAAAGGCAAGATTTGCCCACCATAACTGAAAATTGTGGTACGTTTCCAAATACTTACACTGTACATATGGTTCGTTTAAAACTAATGTATGTATGTCTTAGTCCCATAGTGATGCTAGTACTCATTTTTATATATTTGTTTATTTTGCATGGCGGGGGGGGGGCTGCAACTGGGAAGTTTAGAAAAAGATAATGACACAGGAAACAATGGTGATTTTGAGTAGCGTATAAACAAAATCCTGACAGGATACACGAGACTCATACCAACTTGAAATAGGGTTCCGATGTGCAAAAGCCCAAATCCCTAATCTCAAACCAAACATTTCCGACGGCTTGTCAACCTGACCCGTGCCCTCTCGTTTCTAAATGCGGGACTCAAACAGAATCTGAAAGTCTAATTGCCAGCCTTTGAGTCATCTGTAAGTCATTGACAGATGAGAGAGACTACTGGATGCTCTCTAAACAGCTCAGCTCAGTGTCCCCGTACTGAAATATCAAAATGCCATGTTTGCTGTGTCACATGCAGTGTCGCTCTACTGCTGTCAAACTGTGTTTTTTGGTTTTGTTTTGTTTTTTTGCAGCAAATCTGTGATTTGATGGCATGAGATGAGGATAAACTTCGTATGCGAGATGGGATACATACTGAATTGCCAGTAAGGCCGTCACAAAAAAAAAAACATTACACCAATGCTTTTGGGAAAACAAACAAATAATGTAAGATAACGAAGTTCGAGCTGTCGGCGGCACACACTAGATTTTGAGAACGGTATGAATTCAGTTCCACCTCTATTACCGTATAATGGAGAAAGCCCTAGAAGGCGCAGGCCTTCATCTAGACACCAGGGAAAAAGGATGAGCTCATCACCCAGGCAAGCTCAGCATGGTGTTGAATGACAAATACCGCTGGGACGAACACACCGATCAGATCAACAATACAGGACAACAGTATATTTTCCACCCTTCTTTTAAGTAAACAAAGGCAATCATTGGGCATCAATTTGACTTTTATTGATGGTGATTTGTCTTAATTGTGTCGTCAGTAAATCTGATAATGAATGAGCAACCCACTTAACACTGTGCAGAGGGGCTGAGTATCATCCCTAGCTGGGATCATCCTCGTATTTCTGTAGCATCTCTAAGAAATTCTGCAGTATTTCACAAGCTGTCTACAGAGTTTTAAATTAGGCATCTGTTTCTTCTCCCAGGTTGTACTGCTTAAATGGATTCAGACTTCCTACAGTATCCCCAAGAAGCACTGGACTTAAAGAGGTGCTAAAAACTTAAACGCGTTTTTTGAGCTGTGAACTGAATGATATGGCTGCACGGTGATGAAACACATCAACGCTGGTGTTAATATTGACATTTATGACCAAATTTCAGCATTTCGTGGGTTGGAAATGGCTCAACACGCCATCTACTGTTTTAAATCATCCCTGAACCTTGCAAGGCCGATGCTGATGTAGAGTCGACCGGGTGGGACTTACCTACATCATGAAATTGAAAAAAAAAAGAGAATGTAAACGCCCTCTAATCTGAGGTGAGCGACCCACCTCCCCCTTCCGTCTGCACTGCATCAGCGTTGTGGTGGTTGGGGTGTCTCCACGGGGCGGTGAGTGGCGCCGTGCCAGAAGGCGGGCCGGCCGGTGGAGGGGACTCACGAATCTCCCCAGCTCTCTCTGCCTCACACTTCCACACACCCCCACCCTGCCCCCTTTCTCAGCCCCTCCCTGCCCCTCCTCTCACCCCGTTGCCCACTTTTTTAGCATTTGTCAAAATTACACAGTGGGTGGAGTTAGGCTCAGACCTGGGGGAGAAGTTACACTCTAATCTAGCCCCACCTCCATATTGCCGTTTGTTTTCTTAACATTGGATTAAGAGCTATGTGGTTTATGCTGACAGCTCCAGCAGACTGCTGCAAAACTAACTAAAATATGCCACCTTTCTGGCCATGGCATCGAATTGACCTTTGCTAACCCTTCACATGAACCTTTTCGTATCCATTCAATTGAATTCCACTTGTGGCCAACAATGCTATTTGTTCAACCTTTGAGCATCCAGGTAGCATGGCGGTCTATTCCGTTGCCTACCAACATGGGGGTCGCCAGATCGAATCCCCGTGTTACCTCCGGCTTGGTCGGGCGTATCTACAGACACAGTTGGCCGTGTCTGCGGGTGGGAAGTCAGATGTGGGTATGTGTCCTGGTCGCTGCACTAGCACCTCCTCTGGTTGGTCAGGGTGCCTGTTCAGGGGGGAGGGGTAACTGGGGGGAACAGCGTGATCCTCCCACATGCTACGTCCCCCTGGTGAAACTCCTCACTGTCAGGTGAAAAGAAGCGGCCGGCGACTCCACGTGTATCGGAGGAGGCATATGGTAGTCAGCAGCCCTCCCCAGATCGTCAGAGGGGGTGGAGCAGTGACCAAGCCGGCTCGGTAGAGTGGGGTAATTGGCCGGATACAGTGGGGGAGAAAAGGGGAGAAAGAAAATTGTTAACCTTTGAATGTGTCTCTTTAAATGAATGGGAAAGGTGGTTGCTTGCTATAAGGGTGCCTGAAATAGGGAAAGAAATAAAACAACCAGAAACTCAATGGTCCTAACCATGAAATAACCACCGAAGCCTCCAACAACAGTGCAGGTTATGTTCTACAGTATTTCGAACAATTCATATCTTTTGGGGCGTAACATGTGTGTTGTAAACTGCTTTCCCTTTATGCTCCCTTGTTCAGTCTACAGAAGTACCAGTAGAAAAACCTATATGATGCCTGAAAAAAACTCTCATTTACTGCCTCTCTATTTCTGGCCTTGAGCGGGAATGTGCTCCTAAAAATCCTGACACAACTTAACTGAATAAATGAGCAACCCCCTTTGCACCTGCAAGGAAAAATCTCTCACCTCACTGCTTCCACCAATGCTGAACACGCTCTGTAAAACCTTAAATATTCATTGCTACATCAGTGAATCAGTCGAGTCTGTCTTCACTGTAAACAAGGGAGGATGTAAAGAAGACTTAATAGACCCCACACAGCTTCCCCACATAGCATTTCTCCCATCTGGGAACATTTTTTTGTTTTTTTTACATCCGTATTCAAAACAAACAAATGCAGTACCGACATTCTCGAGTCCCTGAAGACTTCACGCTACCAAGGAGCTGACCTAGCTTCTGTTTTAGCTCAAACACAAGATAAATCATGGTCGAGATGTAGGAGGAGCTTTCCTGTGCTATCCCCAGACATGGCCGATGGAGATGCCACTGTATAACTCTGAAATCTAGAGATCAGATGTTGCGGCATCTTGAAACATGGGACATGATGTTGTTGAGGAAATCGCCCGTCACTTTAGTTAGTGTGCGCCACACATAATCGCTCGTTCAGTTCTGGGAAAGAACTGCTGTTTGTAGGACTAAAGAAAAGGAAAGAGAAGCTACATCTTGTAGTAAAAAAATGGCATATTAGTATTGTAAAATAACCTGGCCTGCAGTGGGTTATAATTTAATCTTGCATTTAATTTGTTCTTGCAAGCTAAGCCACTGTGAAATGTGTACAATACTTTTTTTTTTAGATTTGATTTTTCCACTGTGTAAACAATTTTCCAAGTTTACTGTGACTAGTATTGATACTATTACTATTAAGAGAATGAAATCTTAGATTAATCTCTATGGATGTTGTTTGGATATTTTCTGTCTGACACGTAAAAAAAATGATGATGAATAGACACAAAGATGGGAAAAGGGAAAAAGAAACAGTCCCTTTTATGAACAAAGTCAGAAGCTAATTTCCTGTTGCAGAAGATTAGGGGATGATATTATAGACTACGCCTGCTTACATTTGTACTCACAGTATGGCTCAGTAATGCAGAAGTGACATGTGCTTTACTTATGTTCTTATCAATGCTGCAAGTCTCTTTTGACCAGAGGACCATTTGTTCTTGTTTGATACTGTTTCTGTCTCGCTCGTCATCACGGAGCCCTCTATCCCTCTGCCTGCATTCATATTACATATAGTCTGTTATATTGTTTGTTGACAGTATGAACAGTTCAGTGTCTACACAGACAGCTGCCCTCTTTACACCATAAATTAAAGCTACTATCCCGAAGATTGTCATTTTTGTTTAATTTGGTGACAACTGACAGTGAAACTGGTGATTGTGTGCATTTCACAACTTCCAGTCCTGGAGCTCGAATCAAAATGAAAGTCGCCGAAGCTGTTGTGTCAGCACCTTACTTACCAGCAAACAAACCAAAAAAACATTAAACAGTGTTGAACCTGGGTTTTACTGATGTTTTATTAGCTTACATTTTTTTTTCACAAACTTGGTCTGACATATCTGCTTGTTACCCACCACAACTTTTGCTTCTTCGAACTCACCAAGACCTTCATTATTCTTCTGCATTTGACAGCTATGGTGAAGAAAGAAAATGCTATATGCCATATCACTTTTCCTTGCAAAGGCCTGCCCGACAGTAACCACAAAAATGAACGACAGCAACAGTGTTACTCAGCGATTCTTGTGGTTGAGCTATTATCAGAAATACACCAGCAATACTAGCATCAAAAAGAACATTTATCTGTACGTAAATCTTTAGGATGGTAGTTTTAAAAATCTTCTCTTATCCAGACAGTATTCAGACATTAACTCTCTCCTATTACCTACTGAAAAGTTGTCCATACTCTTTACCTCATCAAATGCATACATCACCAACCTAAAAACCTTCTACTGAAAGTTGATGCCGATTTATCAGTCTCGGTATGTATTTTATTATATGCTCATGGGCACTTTGCAGGGTGCAGGATTTGATCTTTGTTTACTTCAAATTTGCCTTCACTGTTTGGCATACTGGTGGTCTCCAATGGTCTCCTTAACCTGCTATTACTGGAAAGCAGTTAAGCCTCCACATGTGTGTTTGTCGGGCAATTTGATGTTGTTTTTCTTCAACGAGAGACAAAGGAAGATGCAGAGGACAGGAAGGGAACAGCCGAAAGTAGTAAAAAAAAAGTAGTAGCAGTCGTTTTCTTCGACAAGAGTACTTACGAGCATCCATTTCTTCTTGCATAGTTCATAGCTGTGCGTGGGCTGGAAACATGGCTGAATTTACACTGGGGTATCAATTAGGGCAAATACATCTGACCATCCTCTGGGATAGTTTAGGTGGTCAGCTGACTACTGCTTCACTGCAATGTGTAAGCATTTACACCTAAGCGTTTATATGCTGTGGACAGTTATCCAGTTAAAACCCAGATGTCCAGGAGGATGCATACTGATGCCATGTGTTAAGTTGCTCTTTGGCCTAAAGAGAATAAAGGCAGGTTTTCCTCAAGAATATATCACATTTTGATCAGTTTATTTGTGACTGCAGCCTCTAAATTAAAGATGATGATGTGGTTAAGGGTGTATAAGCAATTAGAGGCTCTTACAACAGGCCTGGAGCAAGTTGCTATATATCTCCCACCAAAGGAAATAAGAAACTACTCCATCAAGGCTGTGGGTTAGCCTGAATATTGATGCACCATTGGGCTTTTAAACATATTTTGTGCCTTAATTTTTAATGCAATTTACTACAAGTTGCTCACACTATCAATATCTCAAATCCAATATCATAGATCGCACAAGTGCATTGACTGTTGCTATTTAAAGTTATCTTTCTCACAAACACAGTCAAATCAATCTGCTTGACATTTGTACTTGTACAGCTTGTTTTTTATTTGTTGAAACATTACAGCAGGTTTGCTGCCGGGAATTTCTGATGGGCTCAAAAGCTACTGAGATAATAATGATAACTGCAAAAGCGAGAAACTCAAATTGGCTGGAGCTGATGGCCATTGTCAAAGTAAGGACGTATTCTTGTGAGAATACATCACTTAATACCTGTAGGGAGGAGGGCCACTGCTGCAGAAAGATGTGATGCACAAATGCATTGGACATTGTAGTTAAAATGTAGATATTACCTGCCGCTTGATGAATGACTCTGCGTGAATTATGATAGCATAGCTGCAGTTTGTCCCCGGCTTGAGGAAGACAAAAGTGTGTTTGTCTGGCCCCAAGGACTGATGTACACATAGTTAAATGTCGATAGGTGTGAATACATTGTGCATATCAATTGTGCTCAGCATCGATCAACGATCTGTACGTTTGTCCTACCTTGACGGGAGAAATGTGTGTGTGTGGTGTATAGCCATGCAGGGCCTCCATGGCAGCAAGATTCTTGTCACTCATATGAAGCATCTCAGCACTTTTCCCTGGAGCCAGGTGGGATGGACTGTGCTCCAAGGGGGGCGTCTCCTCATCCTGGTACCGGTATTTCTGCAGAGAGAAAGAGAGAGAACGAGAGAGAGAGAGAGAGAGAGAGAGAGAGAGAGAGAGAGAGAGAGAGAGAGAGAGAGAGAGAGAGAGAGAGAGAGAGAGAGAGAGAGAGAGAGAGAGAGAGAGAGAGAGAGAGAGAGACACACACACACACACACACACACACACACACAGATGTGGAAGAAGGACGTTACTCTTAATGGGTCTCATGGGTAAGGTGCAAACTGGCTGAAGTAACTGAATGCAGAATAAGGAAGACATACTGTACTAGACTCATCGTATCCACAGCAGTTTATATTCGAATCGTGAATAGAGGGTACCCAAATTTTAACCTTTTTATAGTTATTTCTTTTTTTTTCTCTCAATACACCTTTCAAAGAGTTCAACCTGATTCCCCCCAAGGACACCGCAGATATTTTCCGTAAGAGTGTAAATTAATCAAATATCTGCTATGGCATTCTGTATACACATCTTGTCGAATAGCGTGGTGTGTGACACCAGCATAGAAATGTAGGCCTCGAATAAGACTATGGTGTGTTGGAAGAGGCGATCATCCCCCACAACCACATGGAGCAACCAGAGCCATGACTCATAGCAGCTCCACACTAGCAGAACATGTCAGCTCCTTCCTAGATACCCTGCTCCCCCTACTGATATGCCACACCCAGGCCGCGTGCCAGCAGCACGCTGTGTTAGCCACACATGGTAGGTTACATACTCAGCCAGGTGACACGGCGTGTGCCCACGATATTTTCCACCAAAGACACATCAAAAGGTGGGTAGCATCAACACACAGCACCGAGTTATAGGGGTTATGTGTTTTTCGTAACAAAGCCCGTGGCTGCAGAGCATCCTCCGGGCTGACAATATGCTCTGCAGCACTGCAGATGTGAAGCGGGCCATTCTGAAAACACACAGACATTTTGGAGGGTTCATCTGAATGTTGGCTGATGGCCTGATGGCCAGCCCGGCCACTCGCTCCTCTCTTCTTTCTGGAGGCAGACGGAGTGGGAGGTGCATCATTGGGGCCAGTCTCAGAGAGGCTGCCTAGCAACCGGAGCAGAGCAGAGATTGCAGTGCCAGAGCAGGGGCCGCCAGCAGTGGCGCTGGATCACATTACACTGAGACAGCAAGGATAAGGAGGAGGGAAAGAAAGCCAGAGACAGAGGAGAAAGCAGGAGGGTGGAGGGAAAGGGGGGGATGTAGGAAAAAGGAAAAGAGAGAAAAAAGAAGGATGGCAATGGTGGGTGAGAGACCCCAAAAAAAAAAGTTTACTCACTGTACCCTTCTACAATAAGAGGTTACGAAGCAGTAAACCGTTGACTTGAGTTCATCGGGTACTGCAGGGGTCGGGCTTTGCCATTGTAAAGTAAAACGCCGATATTACGTGATACCAGTAACTGCATAAATTTGAGAAAACCCACCGGTGTAGCCCAGGATTTTCCTCAGAACAACAGCTGCTTAGAGAGCCATTCTCAAGCATCTCTGAAATGGCTAATCTCAAAAAATGAAATTACTTTGTCAAAGAAAATAAGAATAAAGAGCACTAAATTACATGAATCAGAGAACATAATAGCCCCAACCATACACTGCTTACAGGCTATAGCAGTAGGGTGACCAGATGAGCGGGACATTCCCGATTTCAAGCTATATGTGTCCCGGTGTCTAGAGAAATCTCTTAAATACACAAATATGTCCCAGTTTAAGCAGGTTGTCCCCCCAAAATACACCAGTTTCCATGAGAACTTGAGAAAAAACCAAAACAGCCCAGCCCACACATAGAACCGGCGATCACACTAAAGAAAATGAACACCTCGTGACGGCGATTAGCTGACAGAGGTGTCAGTCAGAATTCACTGTCTGGTTGTCACGACGACCTGATATTCAAGTTGTTTTGAGGTCTGTGATGGACCCTGTTATCTGCCATGCTGAAGAAAAGTGGCTTTTCAATACAGAATCAATAAAGACTTTAGGATTAAATCAAGTTGGACGCACATTGCAGGGATGAACAATCTTGAAGCTGACTGCAGATGCCATCGGCCTCCAAACCGAGGCCCGGCTTTATGATCATGTCCATCCATCCCCAACACATTTCGCCATGCATTTCATCTTTACCATAGCAATGTAGATCCATTTTACTAATGTCATGCCATCACCATGTTAGTGATGCAATTGATAATCTTCATTGCCAATATAAGATTCAAAAATGTAAATGATAGAAGAAAGCCTCTTTATCTATGTCATTGTACAGTTCTTAGGTTACAGTGAAATGTGTTCTCTGCATTTAACCCATCCTACTGTATAGGAGTAGTGGACAGCTGCAGCGCCCGGGGACCAACTCCAGTTCTTCTTTCCACTGCCTTGGTCAGGGGCACAGACAGGAGTATTAACCCTAACAAGCATGTCTTTTTGATGGTGGGAGGAAACTGGAGCACCCGGAGCAAACCCACGCAGACAAGGGGAGAACATGCAAATTCCACACAGAAAGGACCTGGGACAACCCGGGGTTCGAACCCAGCACCTTCTTGCTGTGAGGCAACAGTGCTAACCACTGGGCCACCGTGCCGTCCATAATTGGCTATATTCCATGTTAAGCAAAAGACAGATGTGTTAACCAGTTGTTGCACAAATCAGGATGCACATTATGCGTGTGCATTGTCAGTCTGTCCTGCTTTGGGACTTGGACAATCTGGTCAACCTGCATAGTGGAAAATACAGCCCGGTGACACTCAGTCAGTGATCATGCATGAAAAGAGCTCAAATCCCTGCATGGTCTAAGAGTCCAAAAATGTCTCCTTCTTTACTCTGTCTTCCTCAAAGAAAGTTGAATCAGTTCATCTGAACACAACGTTCACTGAGAGAAACGTTTCATCGCTCATCTAAGTGACCTCTTCAGTCTCAACTGACTGCAGGTATCCCCACCCTTATAAACGATACAGTGGCATAATGACCAAAAACAACGATACCCCAGCACAAACAGAGCAATATAGTGTACGCTGTTAAGTGCTGGGGAGGATTGCTGTGACTTGCACATCAGGGAAACCAAACAGACGCCGGCCAAGAGGATGGCACAACACAGGAGAGCTAACACATCAGGTCAGGACTCCGCAGTCTACACCCATCTACAGGTCAGTGGCCACTCTTTCAAGGATGAGGATGTGCACATCCTTGATAGGGAGGAACGCTGGTTTGAATGGGGAGTCAGAGTCCATCTATGTAAAGAGGGAACAACCATCCCTGAGCCAAGGGGGGGGGGGGGCTAAGAGTACATCTGTCACCATCTTACAGTGCTGTGATTGCAACAACTCCCCAGTCCTCTGTGGATAGTACACATCTCCATTGTAAGTCTAGTTAATGGTCACACTTATTTGCATATGACACCGATCAGAGTTTTCGGTCGTTATGCCAATGTATTGCTTATAAGGGTGGGGATACCTGCAGTCAGTCGAGACTGAAGAGGTCACTTCGATGAGTGATGAAACACTTCTCTCTCAGTAAGCGTTGTGTCCAGATGAACTGATTCAACTCCCTGTGATTTTCTTACCTGGATTACTGAGCATGCATAAAGGCACTATGACTTCCTCTTTCCCTCTTTAACCTGAGAGCCAACATTCATGCTGCTACGGTGCATGCAAGACCAGTATAGTAGGGGAGGGATGAGAACACCTGCTTCAGATATCTCCAAATGTGTCCTCCTACAAAAGCCTTGTTCAGGATATTGTCAATTATAGTGCAATAAAATTAGGAGAAGAAAACCTAGATGATTTTGTAAAAGAAAAGAAAAAGCCTGATTTGCTTAAACAAAGAACAATAGTTTAAGATGATGTGTTTTTTCGTAAATAACATCTTTTGGCTTGGCAGCTGAAATAAGATGCTTAAATGCCGAATGATTTAACATGAAATAAAATACTTTTAGTGGTCGACAGGGTGGATTAGTTAAAAGATTTTTTTCATCCCTCTTGGTTTTGGAAATAAATTTGTCAGATTTTTAAACCTTGGTTAATATTAAAGGTCTAGTTTACAATGTCTGAAGTCTATTTCTATTTTCTAATCACTACTGATGTTAATTGGTAGACTTAATTTTCACGGTCGTCCTTTCTGTACTTTATCCTGGAAACTAAGCTCCACGTCACAGGAGACAAATTTTACCTCGCTCCAAACAGCACTCCATGATTCATCCACAGAATAACAAATTGCTACAGCAGCCTATTTTAGTGAATTCGAGTGGTTATTTCAAAAATTCGTTCAATTGCCGATTCCCTCAGTATTTGCTCGACCTATGTGCTTTACTGCATGCGGCAGAGTGATACTTGCGAGTACTCGCTGTACCCAGGCGGAACATAAACATTAGCGGTGGGTGGAAAACAGCCCTCTAATTAGCTGTTCCTGAATGGTAAAAGCATAACAAAGAAAAAGTTGTAGCGTTTCTCCTCTCTTCTCCTCCCTCCCTGTACTTATCTACTTTATTTCCTTTTATAATAGGAGACAAGTAGTGACACCCGAAGGGAAAGATTAGTGGAAAACTAATGCAACCTTGTCCACTCGCTTGCATCAACTTAAATCATTGCCGTCATCACTGCTCGTCACTGTACTTGCCAACATAGATTATTTGCTCTTACGTCCAATTCATTACTTTGGTAGCATCAAACGCCATACACGTTGCATGGCTCTTTTCTCCTGTCTCAGCCAAGCAGCGCTGTCCCACCCGCAGCTCATGCAAAACGCTGCAGCCAAGGCTGCTAACCAATACCAAGCTCAGATCCCAAATCACACCCATCCTCGCATCCCCTCATTGGCTCCCCATAAACTTCTCCACTCATTTCAGACAAACCAATACCAAGCTCAGATCCCACATCACACCCATCCTCGCATCCCCTCATTGGCTCCCCATAAACTTCTCCACTCATTTCAGACAAACAGAGGCAGAATAAATAAAGAAGGTTGACAGAAAACTCAGCATGAGATGGGCGGTGAGCAGCCTCGCAGTTTAAAATCCTGATTTCAAAGTGCCAGTGACTAACAGTAGGTTCAGCCAATCAAAATGTTGATGCTGGATCGCCAGTTTCCAGATGAGTTACATTTTGCTTTTTTCACAGAATTTGCCAAATATGTGATACGCAAACTATATGTGATACGCTACAGTCGGTAAGACACCAATTCTTTATTTGCAGTGAATTCGTTTTGAATCTTGGAAAGCCCAGCCTATGCCGTGTTTGTTTATAGAACAAGCATTAGCACACAGCCACTGTTACCCACTGTTCTATAGTTAATGCTATGTGAATCTGCCTACCATCCTTTTAAACTGGGCATCTCTTATTGTTTCCTATCTGAAGTCAAGCACACACCGTCGCCGAAACATAGTTGAATGACTTGAGTCAAGTTCTGCCGAACGAAAACACCAGCCGTGCCAGCATACACCCATCAAATATGAAAGGCATTGAATTTGAAAATATCCCTTAATGCAGCTTTAAACTTGATGTTAACCTCCCATTTTGACCAAGCTACTTTATTAAAAACAGTCTTTGCTTTCCCGGAATGGTAGAATTTTGCAATATGAATACGGCTAGAAAGCCATAAAACAAGCTATATAAATAAAACTGACTTGATTTGACTGCCAACCTGAGCCAGTCCTGCAAGTGCACCCGACTGCTGCACAAATAGGCATTTTGCTGTCTCGGTTGTTGAACAGCCTTCTTGAAAATAACAACAGTCTGTTGGCCTGTGGTTCTAATGCTTCAGTCTTATGCACTGCATTGCTTCAGTGTGCTGAGCCCATGTGAGGTCAGAGTATTTACACGGATGTTTCTGACTGGTCAAAATAGTTTCAATGGCGCCATTTATGAAATCATCAAAAATGAGGAAATTCTGCTAAAAATGAATTCTGGAGTTGGGCTGTATGAGCTCTTTATTATCATTCACATGAATAGTTTGTTTATATCATAATCTTTTTTCCGATGATTAATTTTACCATGATTCCTTTTCCTTTAATGGCACTAAGTTACATCTCGAGCTACCGTATTTTACAGGTTACAGGTTCTCTATAGGTAAACTCTCTTGGGATCAGTGTCTTTATCTCATCCCCTGTACAAAGAGGCTATGAACTCAACCAATTCTGATGATACCAGCAAAAAGTTATTTGCCCTTGGGTTTCCCATGCTTCATTGTGTCAGCAAGTCATCAGGGATGCAGTTTGATACACATTATGTCTTTAAATGTCAGTATTAAAGCTTGACTGATTACATACAGGAAAGTCTCTTAAGGCCAGTGGTGTTTGGAGTTCAAGTAGTGGAAGTTGAATCTCTATCGTGTAGTGTAGGGCTCCTCAAAGTCAGGACCTCGGTCCGCATCCGGACCGAACGGCAAGTCAATCCAGACACAGCCCATACCTTGTGTTGCGAATACAATATGTTATGAAGTGTAATGTTTTCTATTTTGTGTGTTGTAGCTACTGAGCTCACACATTAACGTTACACCGGAGAGTTTGCTTTGAGGGAGGTGAGAAGCGTTTATTGCACCTACAGTAACGTAACGAATGTAGCTGTCGTCAACTCGAGTAACACTATCTTCACCCGGTTCACTGTCTCTCCTCTGCTCCACTCCGTGTGTGTGCGTGTGCGTGTGTGTGTGTGTTCCCTCGTCGAAACACAAAAAGCAGAGAAGAGGAGAGAAACTAGCTGAACAGCTAGCTAGCATAAACGACAGTAACGAGTAGCCTATCGGAATGCGAGTTTTCGTTACGGTTAGAGCCAATCAGAGGCAGAGTAGCACAGGTCTTTGCAGAACGTTGCAAAATTAATAACTTAGAACAATAGTTATAAGTGAGTTGAATAAATTTTATTTTATTATTGATAATTGTTCCGGACCTCTGACCTTAAATAAAAATCAGATGCGGCCCTTTGAGTAATAAGTTTGAGAACAGCTGGTGTAGAGGTCATCTACGAGTTATTTCAACAAGAGCAACTAATGCAGCCACAAGAGTTTTCATTGGCACCGAAGGGAGAGTTGAAATTACTCTTGTGTTTATACTGATTACCAGTTAGTTTTAGAATAGATTTTGAAATTAATGTGCTGATATTTAAACCTCTCCATGGACTTGATTCTAATGCTGGGAACACACTAGATGACTTATAAAGTCCCAACCAACTGGGAAAAGACACAACATCAGAATCAGAATAATCTCTCTTGGCCTAGTGTGCCGATGCACATGAGGAATTTGACTGCGGTTCACAGCAGGTTCTAGCATTTGCACACACAAAAATGAAAAAAAAAGATGAAAAAACTGAAGAAGTAAATGGAACAACAAACAGGACACTGGAGGCAAGCATGTATGCACAACAGGTATGTCACTACTATACAGAGTTTTGTTATGGTTGAATAATCAACAACCTATGCCCATATATTATACCATATTGCTTATATACTGTATGCCCAAACACTATACCATATACCATATACCAATACCACAACCCATCATGCCCATATACAATACTATGTACTCCCACTATAGTACACTATATTGTATACACTATATATTCACCTACCACCCACCTCACAGCTACATACTATATCATATTCCCATGTTACAACCACAAAAATAACAGCAATAATTTGTAACTAGTATACAGCAGTTGAGTATGTATTTACAATTGTACATTTGTATTGCACAAACATTGTATTGCACATCTGGTTTAAAGAGGTCCATCGTATATCACACATTATGTGCACATCACACATTTAACGACTGACTTTGTCAGATAACGGTGTGAGATAAGCCCTTTTGTTTTGACTGCAGTCATATAGGCACACACACTTGCCGCTGAGCTCAGAACTGTGCATATTCCAGTCATGAAAATCAAATGTGTTTGATATTGTTGTGACAGCTCTGACTGGTCGAAGGCTTGATCAGGCAGCGAGGGATTTGAATGTTAAACCCCTTTGCTCTATAAGACAGCATGTGTTGACTGTCCATGGTGACCTTCCCCATTTTGCACAGACCAGTGCAGACTCCACAATCTTGAAAATCAGTCAGCATGGCCAAGTCGGGGTGAAATTCAGGCTTTAAGTCATCCAGTGTGTTCCCAACTTGAGTCTATGAATCGCATATTGCCAGAGTATGTCCCTAAGGAAGTCCTCAGAGCTGCAGACCCCCTCCTCTTAGATATTTAGCTATTTCTAAAACATGTCTTGATGCATGCTCAATAATCCAGGTAAGAAAATCAGAGGAGGTAAATTTTATTTACCTTCGAAGAAAATCAAATGATGTTTATAAGGGGTGGGGATAGCTGCAGTCAGTTTAGACTGAAGATGTCACTTAGTTGAGTGATGAAACGCATCTGTCAATAAATGTTGTATCCAGATGAACTGATTCCACCTTCTTTCATTTCTAAAACAAGGACAAAGGCTTCTGAACAGTCTCCCTTTGGATCTGATGGTACAAAATTGTGAATTTTTTTAAGAGCTCAATAAATCCCAACCTATCCAGCCTTATATTTCTCACCAATAGTTTTCATTTGCTGCTGTTTATTTCTTTTCCCCTTTATTATATCTGCTTTCATCTCACTGTTCTTAATCTATTCGCGTATTATTCTATAATCCATTTTCCTGCTTTTACCTTGTAATCAAACTGAACTTGCTCTTATGTAAAGCTCACAAATGGGCCGTACAATTACAACTGGTTTAATCGATGAACTTGGGCCTCTGAGATGGGATCACTGCCGTCTCAGTTTACAAGTCAAGGAGCGAGTTTAAGCTATTAAATAACTATGTAACAGGAAATGAAACGTATAACCTCATCTCTCAGCGTTATCCTTTACAGGAAACTTCCTTGGCGAGTGCGTTTGATGTGCAGCGATACAGGAAACAGCACAGTTCTCCAGTATAAACTGGACGTTCCAGCTGTGTTTTTCATAGCATTTAAGCTTTTGCAGCAAGTTCACCATTTGTTTTGCTTTTGTACTTTTTTTTTTTGCTGGAAGAATCCAAATTCTCTCAGTGACTGGAAACATTCATTATCTGCCATCCTAATGAACTCAGGGAGTTTATGGATGGAGGACCTAATGTGACTGTGAATGCACAGCAGCACCTAACTAATCCCCAGCTCCCTGCAGATAGCGGAGTCCTGTGCATACCGGTACTGTATATTTACACAGTTTAGACAGTTAATTGTGCTTGGATCGAACCCCGATGAGTCCTTTCCAACAAGAAGCAAATTCATAAAACGATCTGTATCGAAGTGAATACAATTCTGTGGCGATATCAGCCGGTAAGTGCGGCAGTGTGCTGGCTCCGTGTTCACAGAGTGCCAGGAGATAGCTACCCATCTTCTTCCACCAGCAAGGGAGTCATTAATTATTCATTACTTGTTTTCGCTAGGAACACAGAAAGAGCCAACTCAAACAGTCAAGACTTGGTTTGGTTGATCGCCACCATACCTTCATACCTTTCAGAATCTCTGATATATTCTCTGCACCATTGCACCTTATTGCCTCTTAATTCACTTGTGTAAGTCAGTCCTTTTGTATATATCTGAAGATTGTTATGTTGTAGTGTTGTTATTCTATGTTAAGTACACCGAGAGAGCCATGAAACCGGAGTCAAATTCCATGTATGTGCAAACCCACATGGCCAATAAACATGATTCTGATCTGATTCTGATTCCTCTGTTCAAGTAGTAGTCAGTAAATGAATGTCCCTGTACCATGTTAGTTAATCCAAGTCTTCCAACACTTTAGGTCTCTCTCCATCTCATAGTTAACGCATGTTCAAAATTTGCTTATTCCACACATAATATTGCATTCATTTCTTAATTATGAAAAATTATTCAAACTTCTCTTTGAGCCATACTGTTCAAAGTATGCAGAATTACTACATTCAACTTCATCTTTAACTACAAGCACTTCAGTACTGGTTTTTCCCTTGTAAATGTTGGCACAAGTATATTTACCCGGTGTTTCTGTGTCAGTACATCCACCAGAGTGGTTCTATACTGGTGGACTATGCCTCAGTTTCTATGCCTCAGTTGCTGGCCCACATCTGCCAGTTGTGAAGAGTCCCTGTCCCCCCTGTCCGCAAGATGCCTTAAAATCAGCCGTTTTTAGTTTGCAATTTGGTTTAGCAGACTTCCTCGCCTTGGTAAGAGTATCTGCAAAATAGCAGGGTGGGATAAAACAGAAACAACATAGTCGTAACAGAATATGATACCTACTTTTCAGCAGCAACAGAGAAATGATAAGAGAACAACCTCTCTCTCTCTCTCTAATGGGCACCTTAACTCCCTCTTTTCCAATGAATTTCATTAAAGTGCTGTTGTTTGTATGCGCCATTGATTTTCACACTCAAGTGCCTTTGCATCTCATCCCCCACCCATACACACACACACACACACACACACACACACACACACACACACACCACGGCTCTATTAATTTCATCTGCATTACCCACTGACCATGTCGGGCTTGCACCTACCAATACAGCTCTATAATTTATACACTGACATCTTAAATTCTGCACTGTGTGTAGGTCTCATAAGAGACACACTTCACTTGATCCTCTGCCAGTAACTTCTGAACGTTCTCCAAGGTGTTTCGGTACAACACTTCAGCAGAATCCCGTGTCTGCTGTCACCAAAACATGCAGTCAACGGTGGGCAGATTGCTAAAGGTTCAAACCTCTCAGAAAGCCCGATTTAAAACCCACAGCCCAAAGACAGAAAAAGGGAGAAGGGTGAAAACACAGGTATATCTTATAATAAACATCGCTAATAGAGACCAAAAGGGAAAGTGCTGATGGTGAACATCAGTTACGTGAATTTACACTACACAATTCTAACAAACTACAAGTTTTTTCAGCCACTCTGAGGGGTTGGTGTGATTGTGTGGGCAGCTAGTTGGCGCCCAAATAAATTTGCGCCCTTTCCCTTAGTGACAGGTCTTTCACCATGATTACTAAGTCAGTGTCCATGGTAGAGGGGAGACTGGTACCCATTCTGCCCAGGAGCGTTAAAATCTTTTAATTGTGCATGTTGCAAACCTATACCTGTACTTAAGAACTAGGGAAGAGAGACGAAGAAATTTGCGGAGACAAAGAAATAGTTGTTTGTTTTTTGGGTTTTTTGCCGTTTCAATTTAAGGTTATGTGCTGACTGCTGTGCTTTCTAAACTCGTTATTTCTTAGTTATTTCCTACATCCAAAGCTAAATTGTTTCTCTCACCACATTTGGAAGACATTTCATGTCTCTTCATTATCCTCCAATTTAGCAAATTGATTGGAGTCACAAAGGCCAAACAAGTGCAAAGGGCTAGCCTACTTGCTAATGATTTACCGTCTTTCAGATTTCACATTCCGAGTCCCTTGTGTTCAGGGTCGCCAAAAGTCATAAACTTTGCAAAAGAAGAACACAAACTTGCAAGGGATGGGAACCCGCCTTTGGTCAGCACCAACATGTTTTCCAACTCGAACTTTGTTCATATTGTTGAGAATTTTGACAGCATAATCATTTTATTATCTCCAAATTGCCATAATTTATGCACCATCACCCATGCCATGCAATATACATGAAGAGTAAATTATTTCCTCATTAGTTATCTGTCCTCTTGGTAATTTTCTAATAACCTTTTGCCAAAAAATGATCCAGCGACATAGGTGTTGTGTAGCTTTAGCTATTGCTAAGTCATGCCTAATGTGTTCAATGGATCACAATTAAACAAGTTAATTTATTCAAAACAAGAGAATCCGTAACATATTACATTTATTGTGCAATGAATTGTTGCACTTAGTGGATGTTACCGAAGTAATGTAGTAATAAGAACATGCGCACTTGAATTAGACAATGTTTTATGATTTATTTTTGAAAGCTTTTGTGATATTTTCACAATAAGAATATTCAGTCTACAGATTAATGTTACAATAGAGACCAATCAGACACAATAGATGCAAAACATGACACAAAATATGCAGTATGCTTACGAGTCGAGTCAAGTTAAATTTATTTGCATTGCCCCGAATCACAATTAAGTAAGTACCAGAGGGTTTTACAACCAGATTACATTCGGTATGACATCCCCTATCCTTACACCTTCAGTTCAGATGAGGAAAACCTCCACATAAAACAATCTTGTCAGGGGGAAAAAAAATGGCCGAACTCTCAGGAAGAGCAACAAAGGAGGGATCCCTCTTCCAGGATGAGTAGGTGTACAATAGGTGTGGACAGAGTAGATGATGTATGACCAATTTACAACAACCTCTCAATGAGGCACTCAAACACTACACAAATTATACCGAAACAATGCATGCTATATACAATTGTTTTTGTATTGCGTAAGTTCTGGCAAAATTATGACAATTTCACTAGTCTATTTATGCTAAACACTGGCTCATATTTGGGCAACAACCCAAGTTTTAAAGTTATGATTTTGGGCAAGAATAACAACTAATTTTGCTAGTAGTCACACCAGGAATCAGGAATATTTATTTATCATTTCATTCCATGCACCTGCGCACATGCAATGAAACAAAATATCATTTCCCCCAGCCCACAGCAGTTCAACACAAAGACAAAAACACATATCCAAACTACAAGAACACATATGTCCAAACTACAAAAAACTACAAACACATATTTATTCATTCATTCATTATCCAAACCGATTATCCTTACTCAAGGTTGTGGGGATCCAACATATATATATATATATATATATATATATATATATATATATATATATATATATATATATATATATATATATATATATATATATATAAAGAAAAAAAATTCACTGTCCAAGAGAGCAAACACCAGGATGACTGTCGGAACTGCCGGTCTGCATGGGCTAGCAGTTAGCTTAGCCCGCCCCGCTTCCGCGTCCTGTCAGACCACCCTTAGTGTTTCCTCCTTGGGCGCAGGGCCATGGTCCCTGGGTCCACCAGATGTAGCAGACTAAGCTCTCCCAGCCGATCCAATGCCAGCTGTCCTAGCCAGACACTCCCAACACACCTCCCCGCACTCCACATGACAACACCAAAGACAAAGTCAACGCTAGGCGAGGCCGCCGCTAGGCTGCTCTTGGTGTTATTAGAACTGCTGGTCTGCATGGACTAGCAGTTAGTTTAGCCTGCCCCGCTTCCGCGTCTGGTCACACCGGCCTTGGTGTTTCCTCCTCTGGCGCAGCTCCAGGCAGGGCCATGGTTCCTGGGCCCACAGGAAGCAGTAGACCAGCCTCCCCCAGCCAATCCAGCACCAGGTCCCCCAGCCATCAAACAAAGACACAAACCTAGACACAGATGTGGAAGACACTGCATGGGCAGTACTGGGTGAGGCCGCCGCAAACGTAAGTTTGCGCCACCATCTTCCCACACTGTTACTGGGTGAGGCCAATGCAAACGTGAATTCGCGCCACTATCTTCCCACACCGGAAGCGGTGACTAGATCTCTTTCATCTCACAATGTTTGGGTCATGCTATTCGTATGCAGAACTTTGCCCTTTATACATACAGTAAATATACCTTTTGGGGAAAAATCCCAATGACCCTCCAACGTCAGCGCACAGATGTTCTGGGAAAATGTTGGCGTTATCGTGTGCCTCAAATGTGTTACAGCCAAAAGCACAGCGTGCACGAAGTAGGTGGTATCTGTCATGGCACTTTTTCCAAAGGCATGAAACAGAGACCTGATGCTCGGCGAGGCTTGAGTGGTCATGTCCCCTGCTTCTGAAGCTACATGTGAGTACAACTGCTGCTGTCTCTCCTACACTCTGTTTCCCTCTCACCTTTCTGACTGTCACAAAGAATAAAAAAAAACTGCAAGGTGAGTGGACTGTGCACCCACCTTCAAAAAAAAAAAAAGAAACCCAAAAATAAATAAATAAATAACAGACCTGTGCCATCTAATGGCATTATGATGCCCTGAGTAGCATCTCAGGGTTTGAAGGGGAAGAGTCAGCCTCTTCTCCTCTGTGCGGCAGTGCTTCGCCGTGGGATTATTGCTGAGGGTGTCAGCTGTGCAGGCGGAAAGATATAGGAGTATTCAGGAAGACCTGAGGGGAGAGGGTCTTCCTCGGCCCCTCCTACTTTACTAACATCAACAGTGCTAAAACCCAAATGATATATAACTATCAATTCTCTGTCAATTATGGAGCTACAGTTGATTGGACAAAGTATTAATCATAGTAATACTGGTAGTGATACTATTTTAATACTTGTATACTAATATGTGTAGTATTCTTTGCACCTTGCCTTGCTCAGTAAAGACACATGCATAATGCTCAAGTCTAGCATGCATACCCCCTTCCTGTCCTTATAAGTCTCACACACACACACACACACACACACACACACACACACACACACACACACACACACACACACACACACACACACATACAGAAAGAAATCTCCATCATCTTCAAGTCTTGATCATGCGTTCATCCTCTCCCCCTTCACACAAGCATGCACACACCATTTTTATGCTTAGTGTTGCGCTGTGGTGGAGCTGTGGTGTTACACACACCACCAGTACACCTCCCCCAGCCCCCTGTCTACAAACACAAGCAGATGTGTGGACACCATTTTAACACATAGTATTGTAAGACTAGTTGAGGTATTTACAACGCGACAAAAATATGCTGATGGTAATACCGGGTCTACACTGTGTCCAAGATCAGGTGTTTTCCTTTACCCTGCAGCCAGTGGCATTGCCTGAAAGTAAACCCCCATTTTTGATCAAGATCTCAATATGCACAGGCAGAAGAAAGCACACTACACAATGGCACGGATAGTAAAGCAATCCGCAATGTCGAGTCATACCTTTGCCCTTTGCAAAAGATAAGAAACCGCAATGGGTGGAAAAGTTCATAATATTAACACCAGTTCCTTGCATAATTCGATATCCTCTATGCAGAAATAGCTTTTTGAGGCATAAACTCTGCATCAGCTCTGTCACTATTAGCAAAGAGAGCCTGGAAAACTTTCCTTTAGGTCAGTTTTTTTATGTTCACCTTTGAAATCAATATCAGTTTTGCTCACAAGGATTGGTGAGGAATTTGTACTGAATTTGTAAAAAAAACAAAAACACAAAATTACTCAAAACGTATGTTTAAATTCACCATTCTTCATTCTTTGATATACAAATATATATATATATATATATATATATATATGCGCTCCCACAATCGGCACATGTAATTAATAGACAGGCAGAAGTCAAACGAAAGGGAGGGAAATCTTTTTCACGACAGATAGTGGGTGTTTTAAGTTTTGCAGTGCTTGATGTATCTGAGTGTTGTCTTGTATTATTGTGCATGCTTATTTACGTATTATTTTCATCCAGCATGGAATGTAAAAAGATTGTATAATACTGTCAGGACTATAGAGTGTCCCGCAGAGCTTGATTTTAGGGATCAACGATGCCTTTCTATGCCAGATGGTTACTGAAGATGCAAGGACACTCAACAACTGCTCTGTAGAATTAAGGATTACTTTTGGAAAGGTTACATTGGCAAGGGCGGTAGAGAAAACAGAGATGTGCTGTGTGATGATGTTCTCATCCCTTTACCGTATAAGCGATGACTTTGCCAGAAATGCCAAAGTAGCTATGGTGCTAACTAGCACACCACCATGGCTCTCCGTGTAACCAGGCGACTTACCTTTTTATCCATTATGCAGACTCATTTATGTCAATGATGAGATGTTCAAGCCATATTACTGGTGTATTGCAACATTTGAGTGCCTTAAAATAAGTTGTTAATGTCCTGAAATGGAGCCCAGTCCTCTGCACTGTACTTTAGGTATCATAGCCCATATTCAATTTTGGGAGTCATTGTTATTTTTGATAGATTGGTGTCCTATCCTTCACCCATGGCCATGACAAAGCATTGTACAATAAAAGTCCAGTGGTTGCGGGCCACATTTTTTGCTTCATGTGGTTAATCATTTTTGGATGTCATTTACAAAAAGTACTTTTTTTTTGTTTTGCTCAAAACTGTTATTGCTCTTTACAGAGGTGACATTCCCTGGCCAGCTACCTACACGAGCTAGCAACGCACTTTGAACCCGAGCTTTTATTATCTACACAATGCCACCATCATCTTATGAATGCAGGAAAGATCACTGGCGTTAACTAAAGTGTAAGTTCGAAATGAACCAGAACAGCTCCATTTGAGACAGAAACGGCAAATCAGCGGAAAATCGGTACCACATAATTCTATTACTGCCTCCTACACAAGTAACAGCAGAAGAAGAAGATACTAGCAGCAGTCACACTGGACACAGCATTATGAAGACATGAGTATTTGTAAAGCTATACAGCCAGTTAACTGTATCAAATCCAAAATGGATGTCTCACACACAGGACTGCATATCACACAAACCCTCCACATAATGTGATGTAGTGGAGCAAACACTGACTATGGCTCTGATCTGATACATGCTATGCTATTAGCATTGATCTTCTGATTGGTTAGCTAGTGCTGAGTGACAGCAGGTCCTTGTATTCCTATGATTAGCGTAGTGTCCTGTCTGTCTTCCAGTAAAGACGTCGGGAGTGAAACCCCGAGGGGGGGCTGATCATTGATCTCAATACTGGGTTGAGGGCCAATTGATCTCCAAGTCTTAAATCATTCATCCCAGTGTTACTCAGTTTCAACTTTACCTGCACCCTGTGAAAAGTCCGGTATTTCATCATGTTCTGGTTCTGGTTTTGTTTTTGTTTTTTTGTTTTTTTACAGAAACATCAAGAAAACAGACTTATTTGACCATAATTTGTCCCAATATTTAAAATTTATACAGGTGGTCAATTACTGAAAAAAATAATTTTGTATATTATGCGTTATCATTGTAATTGTAGGCCCTGTGATGGCCTGGCAGCCTGTCCTGGGTGTCTCCCCGACTGCCACCCAATAGACTGCTGGGATAGGCTCCAGCATCCCCGCGACCTCCCCGAGTGCAGGATAAGCGGTTTGAATAATGGATGGATGGATGGATGGATGGATGGATGGATGGATGGATGGATGGATGGATGGATGGATGGATGGATGGATCATTGTATCGTGTTAGCATTGTGGACCTATATTTTGTGCTGTACTCCTGAATGCGTTGTTCCACCCTAACATTGTATGATCCTGATTTTATCGCTTTAGGAATAAGAGGTGCTCGTAACGGCCTCTTTTAAAAGACAAATTCATGGGAGGAAGTCATCTTGTAAATCACTTTGAGAAATGACGAGTAATTGGATGGTTATAGTGACATAAGATGCCCTGTAGACAGATGACAGTCTCAGATAATGTAAGGAATGGGCAATAAAAGTAAAGCCAGTATGAAGGAGGAAGACAGGAGAATTAGAAAGGAAAAGGAATTTATATCCCACGTACATGTATACATGAAAATCAAATTAACTTATTACACCTCAATAGCTAAATATTCTAAGTAGAAGTGACCATAGATGTACATGCCATGGTATCACAACAGATTTCTGAGATGGGATAGTCCCTAAGACGGCCAAGAAAGATGATCTATGATAAACTGACCAAAATTACCATTTTATCACTGCCACCATAGTTATTATCATACACAGCAGACAACCATTTACCCTGCTCTCTCCTATGAAATGCATATAGTTTATATTTAGGATGCTCGTAGTGTATGTGTGAACCGCAGGGACGTACGCGAAAAGAAATTCTGATTGTCTTGTGTTAAAGTCACTCATCACCCGTGAATCATTCAACAAAGTCCTTTTTCGATGACGGATGGAAGCAGGATTGAGTCATGGGCCAATGTTTGAGACTCGTGAAAACTAAGCTGAGACGAAACCCCTGCCTCTCGTAATTCTGTATAGGCTCAACCTAATTATTTTTGGGTGAATCTTTTATAACCGGGGTCAAATATGGCAAACTAAGTGGTATTCATCTGGTCAGTCATTTCTGATGCTGTTCCTGAGGTTTCTCCCTATTTTCCTGATAAGGTTTTTCTGTGGTTTTTCTTCATCCAAACCAAGGGTCTAAGGATGGGAGGCGGCGGTGCTGTATGTACACTGTCATTTACATTTCCCCGTTTTCGGAAAATATGATGTGAATGTGATGTGACTCTTCAGCCCTAAGAGACCATAACTGTGATTACTTCTATACAAATACATTTGAGGTCTGCTCTCGTTTCACAAGATCTTTGCCTTGGAGTTCGATTTCACCATTTGCCCATACAGAATGGAGAAAAAAACCTGAGTTTTCGGGAGGACAGGTTTTAATTCTGTTTCATAAGCCACATGGGATTTTCAGTGTTGATAAGGCTCCACATGCAACACAAGCACACAGGCCTTTCAGAAACTCAGAGATAACATGACTACATTAGAAAACATGACTACATTAATTTATCATTAGTGCCCCCCTACCACTACTAATTCAAGAGAATAGCCTCTACTTGTACACAATAAAAAAATCACAATTCATTATCCGACTTTGTAATTAACCCAAACCATAAGACCTATAACTAATTAGGTCTATGTAATTCATGCACCGCTGTGATAAATGACTCATCAAGATCTGACCCATTTTAAACTACAGCATGAACTGGACCTTGTAATGCAAACAATACTGGAGGCCAAAACAAAAACTGTCTTACTGTTGCTGTGTTAAATCCTAGAATAAACACTGTATATACAGTATATATGCACATAGCTGGCGACAACACGGAGGACTTCTGGCAGGTATGGTAGAGCAGATCTGTGAAGCCATGCTTGGTTAAATACCACTAGTGGACTCAGCAGAGCGCAGTCTATGGCCAACTCTCTTGCCATGCACAGTCTACAACCGAGTGCCATGTGGAGGGGAATTGAGCACACTGCAAAACCAGAAACATCTGAAGCTGAGGGAGGGAGGGGAGCGGACCGGAGGATCTGATGGACAAACTGAGACATAGGAAACCCCGCTCTGCAAGACGGGATCAAAGATTATGATCATATAAGAAATCATATCCCAGTGAATACTGCAGATGTAAAGTAAACATCAAGCCCTGCTAATATTGTGTATTCACATTGTGTATTCTAGCAACCATATGGTTGCTAGAATACACAACGTGGACATGCTACAAACTGTGGACACATTACAAAGCAAACACCTGATTCTGTGTATTTGCACACACCGGGGACAGGAATAATCTTTATACAATAGGCTGCTTTACCCTGCAGTGGCACTGTGCATGCTGCCTGACTCCAAGCTTGCAAAGGCTTAGCCTCTCTCGCTGTATTATACAGATGCTCTGATGATGAATGATATCAAAGTGGCCCTGAGCAACTAACTGCATTTCCCAAGGTCAAAAGCATAGTATGTCGTTTGCTTTGCTCAGATGCAAAGCAAAAAAAGAAAAGAAAAGGACAAAAGGGAAAAAAACTGGCTGAGTCAAACCTGTGTAGTAGGTTGTGTGTCATGATTAATCTACTACATAGCTTGTTCTGCACAGCAACCACACTGAGCAGCGATTGTGTGGTTTGCTGTTTCATTCATTCACTGTCAATCCGTTTCCACGACAAATAAACAAGGGGAATATCTCTGATGTGCAACCGCGGTTGTCAAGTTGGTTATACCGGTTCCAGCCTACCCCGCGAGTGGCCTGTTGGAAACTGTATAAATCCGCCGCGGTGGTAAACGTAAAATGACGGGGATGAGTAAACATGCAGCCTATGTGGAACGGCGAGAAAGCGTGCAGATGGTGCGAAGCCCCGTACAAGCCGCTGCCGCACCGGAGTGAAACGGGCAAGGCATGGCACCGTAGCACTATTCCGTCATCACTCCTTACAAATCCCGAAAAAACGAAAGCACGTGTCTTGCAAAGGGGCCCCCAGCGGAAGAAGAACAAATGCACACAAATCATGCACACATCCACGAGCTACCATTACAGACGGCGACGCTGCCGTGAACCCACCAGCGACTCTCGGCTTACCTTGCACCCGAACATGAGGGAGAGGGTTCGGTTGCTGCAAATGACCTTACACTGACACATGACGGGCGACAGACACTTTAGATTCCTGACGGGCAGAGACATCGGTCCGAAGCCCACGGACCAGAGCCCCGCCGGTCCGCCGCCGGAGCCACGAAGCGAGACAGAAGACGGGGTTTGTTTGTTGTTGTTGTCTTTCTTGCATGAACCGTGCTGCCGTCACGCAGGCTGCTCGGCTCTGAAACGTGGCGGCGGCGGCACCCAGCAACTCGGAGCGTGTTTCAGTAACTTAGGATCGAGGATGAGCTTTACGGTGCATGCTGACGGGTCGCTATGAAGGCTCACGTTGTGCTGGTCAATCTATGGATGAAGGCAAAACACTGATAACCTCTCTCTCTCTCTCTCTCTCTCTCTCTCTCTCTCTCTCTCTCTCTCTCTCTCTCTCTCTCTCTCTCTCTCTCTCTCTCTCTCTCTCTCTCTCTCTCTCTCTCTCTCTCTCTCTCTCTCTCTCTCTCTCTCTCTCTCTCTCTCTCTCTCTCTCTCTCTCTCTCTCTCTCTCTCTCTCTCTCTCTCTCTCTCTCTCTCTCTCTCTCTCTCTCTCTCTCTCGCTCTCTCTCTCGCTCTCTCGATTCGACCGTAAACTTTGTATGCCATGCGCAGCTGGAATCGCTCTCAGCAGCCCACTAAGGAAACGGTCCGCATACGGAACGGAAGCTATCCACGACAAAACGTGTTTTACCGTGGAGGCAGCGCAACGAACCACTTTTAAGCAGCGACATGTGCGTAATTAACGCCGTGCCAACGTTGAGCCGCTTGGCTCTCTACATTGCATTACAGGTGTGATTATAGTGCCCCCCCTCGGACCAGGGGAGCAGTACTTTAGGAGCTGTCCATGGTTACGAAAACACACTGGCATGCCTCAGAAGCTATAACGTTTTCACATATGGTCCCTCTGACTGATATGAAGCAGAACCAACTCTCTCAAGGTCATCCCTAAGTTTTGCCAGCATCCTCTAACAGCTGTCTGCAAAATGAGCCCAAATCCCCTTCAAGACCTCTGCCCCCTCAGTCCCCTTCAACGCACAACATGGTCACAACGACAAATATACCCGCTGCCATAGGACATGCATGATGTATGCACCTTGTTCTCTTTCTAAACCCTGTCCGCTCAATCTCTTCTCTCTCTCTCTAGCTGTCTTTGTTTTGTGCATGCAAACACACACACACACACACACACACACACACACACACACACACACACACACACACACACACACACACACACACACACACACACAAATTGGGATGAGAATAGGAGCACTGTAAATCCATTGAAAGTATGGGGTGAGGTGAGTACAGGTAAATTCAGATGCCGAATTAATCAACTTGAAAAAGCAGCCGATTGCTAGGATGCTATTCTAGCTGCATGGTTTGATGAAGCCCTGGTAAAGGAAGGGTCTAAGGGTCTAAGGGTCTACGGACAGGATGTTGTGTTGCTGTAAAGCCCCTTGAGGCAAATTTGTAATTTGTGATATTGGGCTATACAAATAAAATTGACTTGACTTGACTTGACTTAAAGAACCGGCATGCAATCTGTTATCGTCACAGCCACCGCGAGTAAGGGGCTAATTTTCCTCATATCAGCATTAACAATGTTTACCCATGCTGGAGGTAAAGGCCAGGGTGATTGCAGTGGGCGAATAACTAATCACGGTGCCCACACATTCTAGGTAAGCCATCTGGGTGGAGGCATGAGCGCTGTCAGGGTAACTCAAGTTAGAAATTCTGCAAAATAAAACCTTATAATAGCACTGCCTGTAAAAAAAACAAACAAACATCTAAATATTTAGAAATGCATCACCAAAGTTACTCAGTTACAGTCAATGAACAGTTAATTTTAACAAAAAAACCCCAACATATGATGTCCATTGTTGAGATAAAAGAAAAAAAAAGATTACAGTATTTTGTATTGTAGAGTATTGTAGCAGACAGCACGTCTGTTAGTCAGTAGTGGGTTTCACTTGAACATCATTTTGTCAAAATTGACATTGCACTTTTTTTAAAATATGGACATCTCATTTTTTCTCTAATTAAAACCATTTGTTTTGCAATTAGTCACTACCCACCTCTGTGTAGGAATGTGCTGACTTGGTGAGCCCACAGGGTGGAGTGAGAGAACCAGGTACGCGAGATTTAAATATTGTGCATTCATCTCAGGGCTGACTGCGGTGCAGGGCTCAATGCTCGTGGGTGACGTCAGTGTTGAATCGAGTTCTGTTCAAAAAGCATTGCTAACACTCTTTTAAACCTCGCCTTCAACCACCCACCCACCACCCACCCCACCACCACCACCAAAACAAGGTGAGGGCATCCTTGGAAATTTGATTCATTGTCAGGACATCGAGGGATTTGTAACAGACCAGGAGAGAAAGTCGGTGACTTGTGATGTAGTCTGAACTACAACCACTTTTCACTGTATCTTCTCCCTCGTGAAACTCGGACGAGTCACAGAAGTTAATAAATCAACACATCCATTGTGTGCGCAGCAAAGAAACACACAGACTCTTTATATTGTCAACACCAAGATAATTGAAAATCCTCACCCGGGAGCCGTCACTATGGTATAATTTTCTAACCGGAAAATATGCCTGACTTTACAACTAGATCACACTTGTTTGTTTTGTTTTTTAAATAGATACAACATGTGAAATAGTCTGTGTGTGTGTGGGGGGGGGGGTGTATGTGCATAGCCTTGTCAGAATGTAGCCTGTCCTTCCGTAGTAGCTAGATGTATGATGCTGTTGTGCATTTCTGTGGATATTGGGTTCAGAAATAGAGCTCTGGCCTGATTGCAGCAGTGTATTTTGTTGAGGCAGTATTTTTCTGAAGAACTGTGATGTCAACAAATATCGGAAACAATGCAATGAGTAGGGAAATCGGTATATTTCAAATATATCTTCAAATTTAACAAAGGGGTACACCTCAACACTTTTACCTCTTCTTCTCCTCTGAATATGTTCATATAGGGTCTGTGTTTGTGTGTGTGTGTGTGTGTGTGTGTGTGTGTGTGTGCCTAAGTGTATGTACATGCGTTTTTTCATTCATGTATGTGTGAATGTATGTGTATGTGTGGGTTTCCGCTCAAAAATTTCACTCTGAAATTGACTTACACAGGACAATTTTACAAATAAGCGATTACCTTTGTATTATTTGAGAAAACTGAAACATAACAGGGAATGAATTTTGAGAATATATATATTTGAGAAAAAAAAATATTCCACCTAAACGGGATCTACAGCAATGTCATCAGAATGTCATTCAGACTGGATAAGTGACGATAGTGAAGAGAGGGGGAGGATAATTAGGACTGAAGGTGCCGAATCGCCAGAATGGTCACCTAACAGATGTACAGGATAGTTGGAAGTACTTAGGTGTTCCTCATTCATATGGGAATCATGAGGAACAGAAAAGAAATACAGCAACATCCAAGTACCTCCACAGAGTAAGACAGGTCCTGAAGTGTCAGCTCAGTGGGAAGAACAGGATGCAAGCCATCAACACATGCACCCCTACCATTCATTAGATACCCTGCTAGTATAGTAAGCTGTCCAAGAGAAGAGGCAGAAGCAGTGGATATCAAGACCGGGAAACTCCTCACGATGCACACAGGACTCCATCCAAAGTCCAGCACTAAGAGACTGTACATCAACTGGAAAGAGGGGGGCTGGGGCTTGGTGAGCATCAAGACCCCTGTCCTGAATGAAACACAAAGCATCCACAAGGACATCAGGAAAATGGCTGCCAAAGATGAACTGCTACGGGAATATCAGAGACAAGCAGCAGATAAGGAGTGCTTGTGGAGAAGAAAGTGAGGAGGTGCAATAGCAAGACAAGCCCCTCCATGGGAAGTATACCACCAGCAGATAGCAGAGCTGGCTGACATGGTGAAATCCTAACAGTGGCTGGAAAGGACAGCACCGAGGCACTAATCATAGAGCAAGCACTCAGCATCAGGTCAATAGAAGCAGGAGTCTACCGCATCAGACAGGATTTGAGGTTTAGACTGCACGAAGATGCCTCCAAGACATGTCTTTATGCATGCTCAAAAATCCAGGTAAGAAAATCAAGGAAAGGTGCATCTATTCTTAACCCGTTGGTAGGCAGTAATGAACATCACATTCAAACACTATGGATCTTGTGGATAAGGTGAGGGACATCTTTATGGAGAGGGATGAAACAGTGGTCTCTTATGATGTTAAGTCTCTCTTCACGTGTGTTCCTGTTGCTGAAGCAGTGGAGGTAGTCTGTATGGAATTACAAAACAACCCCACCCTTAGCAAGAGGACCACCTTTAACACTTACCAAGTGTGTCTGCTTCTGAATCAGGGACATTTATTTGTCATTTCATTTCATTTACTTGCGTACATGAAATGAAACAAAATATCGTTTTCCCCAGCCCACAGCAGTGCAACACAAAGATATATCCAAAACCTACAAGAACACATATATCCAAACTACAAAAAACTACAAAAACTACAAAACACATATATCCAACATATTTAAGAAAGAAAAAAAAATCACTGTCCAAGAGAGTGAACGCCAGCCAGGATGACAGACCTGCCATCTGCATGGGCTAGCAGTTAGCTTAGCTGGCCCCGCTTCCGCGTCCTGTCAGACCGCCCGCGGTATTTCCTCTTTGGGTGCGGTTCCAGGCAGGGCTATGGTCCTTGGGCCCACCGGAGGCAGCAGACCAGGCTCCCCCAGCTGATCCAACGCCAGCTCTTCCAGCCAGACACCTTCGACACGCCTCCTTGCACTCTACACGATACCAAAAACACAGTCAATGCCGGACAAGGCCACTGCCAGACCGCCCTCGATGTTATCGGAACTGCCAGTCTGCATGGGCTAGCAGTTAGCTTAGCCTGCCCTGTGTCCGCATCCTGTCAGACCGCCCTCTGTGTTTCCTCTTTGGGCAGGGCCGCAGCCCCCGGCCCACAGGACACAGCAGAACCAGCTCCCCCAGCCAATCCAACGCCAGCTCTCCCAGCCATCAGACAAAGCCACAAACCCAAACGCGGACAAAGACACCACATGGACGACACTGGGTAAGGCCACCGCAAATGTTAAGTTCACGCGGCCATCTTCCCAAAGGTGCTGGGTGAGGAAAACTGAATGACTGAAGCTGTATCTTCCGTCCACATACTTCACATACAGGCAGCAGTGCTATAGGCAGAGGCATAGGTGTACTATGGGCTCCCCAGTCTCACCAGTAGAGGCCAACTTGTACATGGAGGAAGTGGAAAAGAGGGCTCTGATGTCCTATCCAGGGACACCACCTAGCCATTGGTTCAGATTTTTGGATGACACCTGGGTTAAAATTAAATCTCAGGATGTACCACGTTTCACCGACCACATTAACTCTGTGGACAACCACTTCAAGTTCACCAGGGAGGATGTGGAAAATGACAGGTTAGCCTTTTTAGACTGTGAAATTGTAATTGGTGATGGGGGAAATTTGACTGCTGATGTTTGCCATAAACCAAGACATACTGATCAGTAGTTAAGGTTTGACTCTCATCATCCACTGGAGCACAAACTAGGAGACCTCAGGATGCTATACCACTGAGCTGACAACGTCCCCACCGACACAGCGGCTGAGGAAGAGGAGAAATCCCACATTCAACAGGCCCCGGTTAAGTGTGGTTATCCTGACTGGGTGTTTGTCAAATCCAGTAAGACGTCCAAACAGTGCACCAGCCGATCGAAAAGAGGAGAAGGACAACAGCTGTCTAAGCATAAACCAGTGGTGATTCCATATGTGGCGGGAGTGTTGGAAAATTTGAGACGTGTAATTTCCAAACACCGTGACTCAGTTGCTTTCAACCCCAAAACATGCTGTGCCAGAAATTGGTTCACCCCAAGGATCGGGTTCCCCACCAAAAACAGAGCAATATAGTGTACGCTGTTAAGTGCCAGGAGGATTGCTGTGACTTATACACCGGGGAGACCAAACAGACGCTGGCCAAGAGAATGGCACAACACAGGAGAACTAACACAGGGGAGTGTACACTGCGTGGAACAACCAAGTTGGGGGGGGGGGGGATCGTGCACATGAACTGGCTGAACCCTCCCAGGTCCAGATAGGAGACACCACAGAGGATGGTTGAGAATGACAGGGCTCAGATCTTTTGGGATTTCCAGATCCAAACAGATAAACAAGTACTGCCATTGTGGGAACAGACAAGGAACAGAAGCTGGTGGTGGGTGTAGCAATACCAGGTGACAGCAACATGCAGAAGAATACAAGAAGCTAGAGAAATACCAAGGTGCTGGAGGAGGAACAAGAGGGAATGTGGAAAGTGAAGGCAAAAGTGGTCCCAGTGTGGTGGTAGCAGCATTTGGGGCTGTGCCCCCCCCCTTCCCCAAGCTGGAAGAGAGGCTGAAACAGATCCCAGGAAAAACATCTAAGATCTCTGTCCAGAAGAGTGCAGTTAGAAGAACGGCTGAGATACTACGCCGAACCCGCAAACTCAAGGTACGTGTATGTGTGATGTATGTGAGAAGAGGACACACATCCCATCTACATGGAGTGAGAGGGAATTTTTTTTAAAACATAAAAAAAAACTTCAGCCATGACCCAAAGGAGAAAAGGGTATCTTATCTGCACCCCTTATTCTGTGGCTGTGACTGTACAACCTTTGTTATGAAGATGCTTTTGGAAAACAGACCGCTATTGATTCGATATAAAGAGTCAAATAGCTCATTTTCCCTTTTTCAGGTTCCCTTCTGTACATTCCCAATTGAGTAAATTCATAGAAACTAAACAGTTAAAACCAGTGATGGCCTGGAAAGATTCTCATTGCGCTCCTCTCAAGGTTAATCAAAACACACATGGCCAAATTAGCTTTCTGATATCAAATCAAACTGAGGTTAAATCAGAATATAGCCTCTAATTAGATGAAGGGTGTTATGAAAATTAATGCAGAAGTTGCACTTTCTTCATTTATTATGCAACAAAGGTGATTCAACATCGCAACTGACTGCTGCGATTCTGTCAAAATCTCTTCGCTGCACGGGTTGAGCAGTCTCTAATAACACCTGGGAGAAATTCTGAGCCATGTTTTGATTTTGACTTCAATGTAAGTTTTACTAAAATTAATTCTTTAATTTGCACCTGATCTTGGTTTAGACTGTAGATTTGATTCTTCTTCAAAGTAGTCCAGTAGTGTGTTGAATGCATTTTGTTGGCTTGCTGATTGGCTCGATAGAAATAGTTGGCAAGCCAAGAAAGTGAGACTATGGCACCACATTGTTGCACTGCATCAGGTTTTGATCTACAAAACTTTGTTGAATGCCCAAATTACCGGAGGAAGTGAACACAGATGATTCACCGAATATTGACTGAAAGCATTGTGTGGGTAGGTGGGATAATGGGCCTACTCTGCTTAGGGCTTTAACATCAATCGGAGTCGGTCTTTCTGTCAAACGTATGCACCAAATACTGCAGTCCCATTGCACTGTGAAGCAATATCGGGCCTACAGTTTGTCTTAGGATGGTGACGATAATATTTGAGGGCACAAACAATAGATTATGTACCTGACCGTGCACATTCATGTACAGAAGACACCAGTGCACTAAGCCCTCACTAGTGTGGCATCTGCAGCAGCAGAAGTCTTGTGATGTTATCTGAGGCAGTAAGTGTAGAACTACCTGGGCAGCCACCCAGTTTTAACAGAGCACAGTGTACACGTCATGAAAGCCAGGAAAGCATAGCACGACAATATCAATAGGTGATACTAAAAAGAGGCATGCACGGTCATATACTTATACCTCGTTTTTCATTACACCTTTTTGTTTCTGTGAATTGCTAGTGTTGTTTTTTTTGTGCGATTCAAACGGAATCATTTGAGATAGTCATTACAAGTACAAACGTCACCTTACAAGGGAAATAGCACTATGGCATTACTCCTGCATGGATATATCGGAATTCCCCCATCCAATATGCCAGCATCACATAAGAGTAGGCTTTACATGTGCTATCTGAAAAAGGTGAAAAGTGCATTCCAATATAATGCCAATATAATATTCCAATATTCCAAATACTGCTATAATATAATAATATTAATAATATTCCAATGTTCCAAACACTGTTATAACATAATAATAATAATAATAATATTCCAATAAACATAATATAAAAAAAATCCAATATATTGCAATAAAAAATTCCAAAATTGTAATAAATTCCAATACTCCAATAAATCCAATATTCCAACATAATAAAATTCCAATATTTCAATCATGAGTACACTAAGCACATAGTGAACTTTACCTCCCAATCCTGTATCTTGTGAAAAAAGCACTGAGAGAAAGAAACCCCCAAAAGAGCCGAGGCGTTTCCATGACAACATCTGCAAGGGGTGGCGATTCTCTAATAAACAGTCCACTTGCAAGTCGCCCTCCAGTCACCATGTTCATAAGACGACTGCCCTTGTCTTGGATAATTGTGTGCACATGCCAGGGGCCTCGTGCCACTAAATGAAACACCGGTGAACCACATGCCAGGGTTTCTCAGTGAAACTGAGCCTGTGAAGAAAGAGAGGCACCATTGCTCCAACGCCACGCAGAGGCTGCTGACAACATTCACTGCCAGTGCTTGCGGCGGCCCGGCGAGTGAAAGGGAAAATGCCTGCAGACTGTCTAAAGTTAATAAGCGATTGCACCTGTTCGAAATATAGGCTCAAATAGCCCGAGTGAGTTTAAGTCTCTGGTGCCAAAAGCATTATATATATATATAAATATTTTCTCGTCTATTCTTGCTGCCAGTCATTGGTTTTAGCGGTCATTATATAAACGAGAAAGAAGAAAGCCACTTTATTTCCATCATTATATTGTCACAGTGAAATGTGTTCTCTGCATCTAACCCATCCTATTGTATTGGAGCAGTGGGCAGCTGCAGCACCCGGCGACCAACTCCAGTTCTTCTTTCCATTGCCTTGCTCAGGGGTACCAGACAGGAGCATTAACCCTAACATGCATGTCTTTTTGATGGTGGGAGGAAACCGGAGCACCCGGAGGAAACCCACGCAGACACAGGGAGAACGTGCACTCAGACATGTCATCGTCTGTAGTTGAGAGGGACACGAATCAATAAAATTAGAATCGGAGCTCCTGAAAGAAGGTAAATGTCTTCCGGTGAAAAATTCCACTTCAGCAAATGTGGTGAGAATTATATCCTCAAATAAAATGCCAGATCTATCATAATTTTTAAAAAAAATGCATAGTCCAGACAACGTGTCTCCTACCAATCAGTGAAATAATAAAACTCTCAATATCTAAATTCTGCTTTCCCAGCCATAGATTCATGTTTATTGACCGTGGACCCGCTCATTCTGCTTTATCATTTTCATTCATCATTTTGAAAAGACTCTACATTCACCCTCAAGGAAAATTACATCAGACCCAAATGCTGTTAGACGATGGGAAAAGGAGAATGAAGTTAATGGTGCCCCTTTACAGTACAATATACATTATAAAGCGTTTATAAGTGGTTACAAATTACTTTATCGATGGTTAATAATTCATTTGTTAACACACTACATATCAGTAATAATATGTTATAACGCATTTATAAAAATACTTTTTGGTCATATTTTTTGTCAGGATTTTGATTCCGTGGACATTCTTTCAGAAACCATGTGACTGGTGAGGAACGCTGATCCACATTCTCAGCAAGCGGCGTATGAATATATCAACTTGAAAACATTGTGCAATGCATGTCCTAAAGTCATTTTCTTTGTGCAGTAGTGACAGTAACTACAGTTACAGTGGATAAGTTTAGGGTAAAGATTAAATCTAGTGTTATGGTTAGTTAGTGGTTCGTGAGGCTGCCATACAACAGTTTTTTGCTGTTTTCATCTAATCAGTTGGTTTCCCAAGAGAATGTCTGTGAACCTGGAAACCCACTCTTTTTTCCCCCTCCCCCCTTTTCTTCCCAATTGTATCCAGCCAATTACCCCACTCTTCTGAGCCATCTCGGTTGCTGTTCCACCCCCCTCTGCCGATCCGGGGCGGGGAGGGCTGCAGACTACCCCATGCCTCCTCCGATACATGTGGAGTCGCCAGCCACTTCTTTTCACCTGACAGTGAGGAGTTTTACCAGGGGAACGTAGCGCTGGGAGGATCACGCTATTGCCCCCAGTTCCCCCTCCCCCCCGAACAGCCGCTCCGACCGACCAGAGGAGGCGCTAGTGCAGTGACCAGGACACATACCCACATCCGGCTTCTCACCCGCAGACACAGCCAATTGTGTCTGTAGGGATGCCTGACCAAGCCGGAGGTAACACGGGGATTCGAACTGGTGATCCCCGTGTTGGTAGGCAACGGAATAGACTGCCAAGCCAACTGGACGCCCCGGAAACCCATTCTTTTTATTAACTTGTTATAATGCATTAATACCGATTTATAACACATTAATAACAGCGTTATCTACCATAAATTAGTAACCACCTATAAACCCTTTAATAAGCATGCCTTATCATAAAGTGCTACCAAATTAATTAACATGACTATTTCTGTTCTCTGGTAATTGCAACCGCTGTCATCTGGAAGGTCTGAGCTGCCTTCTCAGTGTGAACAGTTGGTCAAAAAGATTATCACTGCTGCAGCCTCTTTACGGTAGTATTCCATCTCCACTCCCCTATAACCCACTCAGCAATTTTGGCAATTGAATGGTGTCTCTGATGTCAAAAGGCAAACAAAAACTGCTAATCCCCCTTCAGGCTACAGGAATAACCAGAGACAGCTTCTCAGTCCAGCTGACTGTGAAGCTGTCTGAGGTGAGAACACTAGTACTGACTCCTACACATAACCTCCTCTTTCTAAATCTGTGCTATCCTAACTTTGATTCGACTAATCCTAACCAGGAAAATCCACTGTTAACTCTGACAGAGCCAGAACTTTAGGAACTTATGAGAGCTTCTTGGTTTTATCCTATTGTATTTGTTCTCTGCTGTGTAACCCTTTAAACGGGGCACTCCTGAAAGAAAGCATCCTGTCAGTGAGTTTTCCTTGTTTTAATCAAGGTTTTGAATCGAAAAGAATTCAATTGGGTGGAACTGAACTGAACTGACCTGAACTGAACTGAATTTATTCATTCAAACGTTTATTTGGGAAGGGACAATGTACATTAATCAATGTTCGAAACAAATGTAAATGTACCCGAGTTAGCTAATAGGCTAGTTTCCATCAGCAGTCCCTTTGCCTGATGTTAGGCACCCTCGGATAATAAAATAGTACAAAAAAAATAAAAATAAACATACAACATAGTTAATATGCAAGACAACAAGAGCAAACAAGCAAGAAAATATATACAGAATATACAAATGATGTAGGAAAAGATGATAAAGATAATATAAAAATGATATATATATATAAATATAAAAAACAGACATACAACACAGCTAATGTACAGTACAGTTACACAACATCTTAAAGGTGTGTGCGAATAGCGTCAATGTTGACATTGATGGTCCTTAATAAGCCATTTCTTGACATTAAGCTTTAATGAATAATAGGATGGAGACTCTTTAATTGATTGTGGTACTGAGTTCCATTGATGTGATGCTCTAAAGGAGAAGACGGCCTGACTAACGCAGTTCTCCGGAGTGGGATTGTGCAGCCCCTTTAGATGCACCTCTAGTAGCTCTGTTTGTGGTAGTTTTGAAGTTGATGAAGCTGGACAGAGGAGGAGGAGCTAATTGAACTGAATTGCTGATTGAACTGAACTGAACTGAGCTGAGCTGAATTGAACTGATCACCAAGGAGCAGGGTTAAAGCTTATAGTTGGTTAAAAGACAATTTGTGGAGGTACTTTGAGCAACGGTGGTCCTCTCTGATCTTCAACCAGTAACTAGAAAATTAGCCCTCATGGCCAACCTTTTGCTGAATCACCAATCACTGCAGCGCTTTCTGCTTCCAGTTCGACAAACCAAACTAAATTACACACCTGGACACCCCAGATTCTGATCCAGGATTTTGTACACTTTTTTTTTCCAGGTGACTCGTCAGTTTAATGTGCACTGTTCCACCGTAAGCTGACCCATCTTGACATGACAACCTCTTCCAACTGCAATTACGGGAAAAGCAGAGTTGAAAGAGTTTTAGGTTTTCCACCTTACTCTACTCCCTGACCGTGCCTCATGCAAAATCTCCATCCCACTGCTGAAGCTGCAGATAAAATCAACATCGTAGGCCTCATTCCCTACAATGATGGTTCTATGTTGGAGTAAGGCATCCCTCAGGTGCATCTTACAGTAGTGCGCTAACAACTTCCTGGAAACCAACACTTAACACATCTCAGGGTCAGCAGTGGGGGAGCTTATTACAGCAAGCAATGGATACGAGTAGGAAAAACACCCTAGGCAGGCTGCCAGCCCTTTCAGGGGCCCAAACACTCACACAACCACTCAAACACCATTCATACAGAAGGACCGGGATCGAACACAGGGTCCCCCTCGCTGTTAGGAAACAATTCTAAAGACAAAGGCAGTGTGGCCCATACACTTGAATCAATTAGGGGATAATTCTGTGTTTTTACAACCTGGGTCTCATTTTTGTAGTTTTTTCAATTGTGCATATTAGTTATAATATTATTTTAGTCATTATCATACATCATCAATATCATTCCACTGCATTTTGGACATTCTGGACATGGGACCACTGCTAGACACAGCTTTACAACAGCATCTTACAGGGCAATTGGACACGAGCCTTAAAGAGTTACTGCAGTCACGTGGTATTTACCTGGCACTCAGGTAAATTAACTGGAAACTCATGGGAAGGTGTGATATGACAATGATGCCATGCAGCTGCAATGCATGTGCTCCAACCAATCACTGCAAGATTAGGGACAGAATGCATCTGCAGGGACAAGTAGACTGAATCAGAAACAGACTTGACATCCAAGCCCCAGTTTATAATCACCTCAACTCCAGCTGTTTTTATGCTGAGAAATTTTACACATCATGACTACCCAGAAATGCAGCATGGGTAATTTGGCACAGAAAATCAGAAATACCATGTGACTACGATATCGCTTTAAACCTGTAATTTCAACATCAACCACTAGAAAATAAACCCTAGTGCCCCAGTTAGACTGTGTACATCATCAGTGACTTCTCAGCTCCACTAGCCAGGTAGTTAGTCGAGGAGTACCGCCACCTTTGGTATGTCTTGGCTGGTCATTCCTGCAAATTGAATCAGGAAGTAGCTAAGCAATGCGATCGACCATTGATGACATTGGACATTTAGGGTACTATCTTTTAACTTGCACTTTTGTTTTCACTTCCAAATACGTGGCTTACATAATTTAGTTGAATTGGACTTGTTGAACCATGTCTGATACACCACAGGACACCAACTGCAGTAAAGCTGTGTCTAGTGGTGGCCCCATACTCAAAATCTCCACAATCAACCCAGTGATTGTGATATCATAACTTGGTATCATAACCATTACGCATGATAGAAAAAGTACAGAAATAAGACCCAGGTTGTAAAGAAATAGAATCAACCTTGAAGTTGAAGATAGCTCTCCACATGTTCATACTGTATGCCCTTGGTTGTTGATATACTTACATGGCCAATATTGAATAGCAAAATTGAGTTCTTTTGGGATAACTGTCTGCAACACCCTCAAAAAGGATGAAAAGAAAATCCTGGAAGTCTTAAAGCCCCTCTTCTGTCAAGTTTCACAGAGACATCACCTCACATCACAGTCTGGTTTTACTGTGTCCTCCCACACAAAGAGGAAAGCACTGTCCACAATACTGAGAGGGTCACTGTCTGTCTGCCAGCTGTCCCCGATCTACGACTCCTATGAAGCTAGGGTATGGAAATGTGCAGCAAAGATCGCTAGATTTTCAGCCAGGCTTGAACTTGGTGGATAATCTGTCCTCTGGGAAATGGCCTTTGGAAAAACAGAACTACCCACCAGCTAAACCTTTTTTTTTCTCAAACTCTTGTCTATTTTGAGGGAAAGGCTCTTCATCACTGTATCACATGCGAAGTCTTGTTTTTTTTTCTTGCATTCTCTGTATATCATATTTGTAACTTACATAAACACTATCTATGCCTGTGCTAGGTTAATTTTCCCTGCATTTATTTGATGAACGAAGGTAATTTAGATTCAAATTCTGATTAGCTCTACTTACAGTTTGGTAGCTTGGCTGTAAAAAAAAAAATCGATATTTCATCTGTTCTTTAAACGAAGAACCTCATGCCAGTCTATTCCGTTGCCTACCAACACAGGGATCGTCAGTTCGAATCCCCGTGTTACTTCCAGCTTGGTCGGGCGTCCCTACAAACACAATTGGCCATGTCTGCGGGTGGGATGTGGGTGTGTGTCCTGGTCGCTGCACTAGCGCCTCCTCTGGTCAGTCAGGGGAACTGGGGGGAATAGCGTGATCCTCCCATGCGCTACGTCCCCCTGGTGAAACTCCTCACTGTCAGGTGAAAAGAAGCGGCTGGCAACTCCACATGTATTGGAGTAGGCATGTGGTAGTCTGCAGCCCTGCCCTGATCAGCAGAGGGGGTGGAGCAGCAGCCTGGACGGCACAGAAGAGTGGAGTAATTGGCCAAGTACAATTGGGGAGAAAAAGGAGGAAAATCCACAAAAAAAAGAAAAAAACGAGAAACCTCATAATAGAGAACATTTATGACTTTCGCTTTGAATTTAGCGGCATAAAGATGTGATTCCTTAAAATGCAAATTAAAACATATTACATGACAACGCTAAATCTATCTTAAAGTCAAAAATGCAAGAACAGTACCTCCAAACTGTACTTAAGTTGCTATCGGTGGAGCAAAATTAGCAACTCTCCACACCTGCAGAGCGTCTCAATTCGCTCATCGCCAATATAAAAAGAGCTAAACAGACTAGAGACTAGAGGCTGAAATAGATTTCTGATGGGCGAACTAAAATCAAGATAACACAAAAACCTGGCTACATGGATTTTAATGAACTCCTTTAACTGTGAAGCTGATTTTTAGCAGTTTAGTCATAGAACTGCTGAGCAAAGTGTGTGCAGACTGGAGCATTACTGTGTATTGTGGGACATTTTGAGGATATGTGGCACTGTAATTTGAATTCGCAACAGAATTTGCAACAATGGGCAGTTGCAGGTAAATTAACCCAGCTGATAAGCAAGGATACAAGAGCTGAAGAAGTAAGGAAAACTAAAACTCAGGTTTCTATCACAATCCTTGTGCTTGCACAGTAGCTTCATATCCAATTGGGTGACATTCATGAATACTAAATCAACCCAGATGTCAGCTTTCACAAGATATAAGATATTTATGTAAAACTTCTGTCAGTTTGACAGGCCAACGCCAGGTGTGAGTTAAAATGAATCTGCAGGTTGAAATTCTGTGCTTCGTCTAATTCCAGACATCACCTCCATAAGAAGCCCTGTCCTCTGTTAGGTTAACAAGCAGGAGAATTTGAAACTATGGGGGGGACTCACTTTCTCCCTCGCTCTCTCTCTCACTCACTCACTCTGTCTCTCTCGCTCACTCACTCACTCTAACTCTCTCTCTCTTGCTCTGTCTATCTCTCACTCTCTCTCTCACTCACTCACTCACTCACTGTCTCACTCACTCTAACTCTCTCGCTCGCTCTATCTCTCACTCACTCACTCTAACTCTCTCGCTCGCTCTATCTCTCACTCTCCCCCTCTTTCACTCACTCTCTCTAACTCTCTCTCTCGCTCTCTCTCACTCTCATTCACTCACACTAACTGTCTCTCACTCACTCTAACTCTCTCTCTCACTCACTCACTCCCTCCCTCACTCACTCACTCACTCACTCTCTCTCACTCACTCACTCTGTCTCTTTCTCTCTCACTCACTCTAACTCTCTCTCTCTCTCTCTCACTCACTCTCTCTCGCCTCTCTCGTTCTCTATCTCAGTCTCAATACTGCACAGGTAGGAACAGATTTCTGTCACAAAATGCTCATAAAGCAATGTTTTCACTTTATTTCCCAGTTTTCGCTTTACAGCACACACACGCCTCCGAACAAGTTCAGTGGCGGTCAAACGCACAACCGCTGCAGCTTACGTCCAGACTTTTCACCCAGTTTGCCAAAGCAAAAACAGCAAAAAGGCAAAATTACCATTTTTCCTCCGAAGTAAATATTAATCAACATACACGGATCTATTCAGTGCTTAATGGATGAGTCGGGAAGTATCATTTTAAATGGTTTTTGTTCATTTTTCTTGGTGCCACGACTGAGTTCCTAATGGCCAATTTTCACTCATTTGCTCCTTACGGAGAAAGGTATGCACACCAAACTGTGTCCCACAAAATAAACATGACTTCACTGCAGTCTTGAAGTCAAACAACTGTTACCTACATCAACCATGTTCCTTTATCACACCCAGTCACCCAGTCGGTATGGCAGTCACCTGGGTTTTGACCTTTTACCTCATGTACGTCAAGAAACTCACACACACACACACACACACACACACACACACACACACACACACACACACACACACACACACACACACACACACACACACATTTGTTTTCCCATCTTGTGAGGACCCTCACTGACCTTGTTCATTCCCTAACCATAACCATGGCAGGTACATGTCTACTCTTAACCTTTTAACATAACTTGATTCTAACCTTAACCCAAAACTCAAGTCCTAACTAAACGGCATTATATATATAGCACTTTTCTAGCTTCAACACTCACTCCAAGTGCCATAACTAATGCCTCACCTTCAACCACACACACTCATACACTGACGTCAGCCACGCAAGGTAGCAACCAGCTCATCGGGAGCAGTTAGGGGTTCGGTGTCTTGCTCAGGAACACCTCAACATTTTTGCCAGGTGGAAGCGAGGATTGAACTGGCAACCTTTCAGTTCCCGGACAACCTGCTCTACCCCCTGAGCTACAAAACACATAGACTGATGAAGAAACGAAGACTGGCCAAAATGTCCTCACTTTGCAAAAAATGTCCCCTTTCTTATGGTTACCGGCTGAAACAGCTGCTCATAAATATACCTGAACAAGAACTGAAACACACATGCGCACACACGCACATGCACATGCACGTTGTCGTTTCTGGTTGTGGACCTGTGTTAAGTCATCTTTGGGTGCCACAATATCCGCCATGTTCACTCGGCTACTTAAGGCTGGTGGAGCTGTGGACTCCTCTTGCCTGACCTGTGCTCTCATCGTCACAAATGCACGAACAGACACACAGGTGCACGCCGGCATTCCCACCCTCCACCCACCACTCCATCTGACCCCTACCCACCCCACTCAAGCCCGAATGCAACATTCCAACTTGACCCAAAAAATCCTTTCCAGGGTAAAAACGATTAAAATGCCCCTGTTGGGGGAGGGCATTTTCTTTGCTTTACTATCTATCTGAGGACAAGGTTTCCCCCAAAGATGGTGCTCTCGCCAGGAGTGAAGTGCACGCGTCGAACTGACGGTGTATGCACGGTGGAAAATCCTTTATACACAGAGCCGTAGATCCGAAGCACTGAACACCAACGCGTCCACAAATGCTTTAATCAACAAGTCTGTTAGAGTTGTACTATCGCCACACATCGAAACATGCTTGCTGGAGCATACCCCTTCTACATACGCTAGGCCACGCTCGCAGAAAGCCTACTCATGTTTAAACACAGCCCCACATTGAGAAGGATGGCTAAAAATGGCACAGAAATACCTACCTGGCTGGTTTATGAGAATGGATGGGATTGCAAACATGTTCTCTGCGATGTGCACAGATGTCGGCACAGACACCCCCGTGCCTCGCGGACCGACTACCAGACTTTATGTCAACATGCAAAACAGAGACAAAATGCGGTGAGATGAGGCGGGAGAAGAGCAACACAGACGGAGGTAAATCTACCTACCACACACGGGCAGAGAGAAGGGAGCTTAGTGCGGCCCTTCATGAGCAAGAGACAGAGGAAAAACAGCCTCCCAGACACCCGCAGTAAAGGAGGAGAGGGATGGGGAGAGAGAGAGAGAGAGAGCGAGAGAAAGATAGGAGGCTGGGGAAGGGTAGGGGGAAATAAAAAAAAGAGGGAGGGAAGGAAAGGGAAGGGGAAAGGGGATGTCGCAGCAGATGAGGGAGGGGAGTTTTCCTGGAAGCCCGAGTTGGTGTTGGATGTATCTTGATGTTAAATGCAAGGGTCGAATAGAGAGAACTGGCAGACTGATCCAGCCGTGACTCATAAAATATGTTTGTCACAGACGGAGAGAGAAAGGGAGGGGAGAGAGAGAGCGGGAGAGAGAGAGAGAGAGAGAGAGAGAGAGAGAGAGAGAGAGAGAGAGAGAGAGAGAGAGAGAGACAGAGAATGGACCTTACCTACGTTTTTCCCCTCTTTCGTGCAAATATATAGCTTAGTTTATGCCACCCTCTGCTGTACTCTTTTCTCCATCTCCCTCCTCTCTGACAGAAAACTCGCAATCACACATATAAATAGGTTATCCCGCATTTGCACACATATACTTGTGCACGCAAATGCCCCTCCCTCCTCATTTGGATTAGTCTTCTTCATGACTCAGTTCAGGAAAAACGGTGGAAACGTAGGGAGGGAATACGGCGAGGACTGTAGTTCTTTTCCTTACTACATCTCAGATCTATGCAAAATGGAAATCTTTTGCCATACCACAATGGCAAAATCAAAGACAGATCAAATGCCACTGGCAATGAAAACTGTGTTTTGAGGCACACTGATTACAGGGCCATGGCAGTCATTATGATGCATGGCTCTGAGCAACAGATGTGCTTGCACAGCAGCTGCTTAAATAACAGGTTAGCTTGATTGCAAAAACACCTTAGTCTACAGAGCAGAGGCTCGCTGCAAGAGAATTACCCCATGTGCTAAATGCTGCAAGGAACTTAATATAAAAGAGGAGTGGGGAAATGTCCATTAAACGAGTCCACATAGCAAAGATAATAATCATTCATGGCTGGATCAGTTTTGTACACAAATCCCTCACTGAAGGCTAAATAATATCCCATTTTGTAATGAGAGACGTGTCGACCAATATTATCTTCCATTGATCCTGTCATTTCTGAAGTCTAGATTTGCAACTTCACAATGTCATTATGTACATCACCCAATTCTGAAATCCATATCCGACTGCCAACTGTGGCAACTAAAATGGCAGACATCATCAAAAAGTACCACGTCAATCTACCAAACTGTGCGTCAAACAGAGCACGAAGGAAAACATCCACCTGAAACAGACAATAATGATCTGCAAATGAAACCCCAGATCGATTTTGTTCGTCTAATCGGCCCCGGTTTACCAAATTCTGCTTAGAGTGTGCAGGGCTGTCATCCACCGGTTTAGGATCAAGTTTCTGTACACATTCTCAATAGGGTTCTTGCATTTTAGTATTCAACAGCTGAAATTATTTGTGGGTAGTAAAAGTCAACGGTAAAAGGCACAATATTGAAGGTCAAGGATTTATTGGATGTTTTATGGCATCTGTCCAGCCAAGGGACAGTAGTTTAGTGGAATCCCCCTATTTTTGTGTGACCTTCCGAACAGGAAAAAAGCCCTGCACATTTCAGTCAGAATTGTGCAGGTAAATCTGGGTATGATATCTGGTTATCAGTTTAAGTGCTTATTCACGGGGTGGCATTAGCAATCTTCCACTTCTTCTATGTAATGTGTAAAAGCTTTTCTTTTAGAACAACTTAATCGTACCTAAGATGCTAACTAAAGATGCTAACTAAGATGCTAACTAAGACTAAGATGCTAACTAAACATTTCAAATCACAGATTTCACCCATCTCTGTAGCTATCGATTTCACGGTTAGAGGTGCTTAGAGGTCAGAGGAACTTAATGTATAGTCCCAAAAAAATAAAAAATAAAATAAAATAGAATTAAGTTTCCTCTAAATAGAGTTCTTTATCAACACTCAGTTACCCTCCACCCTCACCACCATACCCAACATGCATCATAATTGTAAATTAGAGAAGACCTCATTGTGAGGGCCATGTCTATTTGTTTAAGAGCTGCTCTACTATTCTTGACATTATTATGTGTTATTTTATATTTCTACTAATTCAGCCAAAATGATATTCTGTCAAAGCCATGCGGACCAAAAAAACAATCCTGCAGCTGGCATTGTCCATATATTAGCTTGGCGTCATAACATCTGAAATCATGTGTGGCTCTCTTTTCCCCGATCATGCTTCATTTCTCTCTGCTACTTGGCTGCGTTAAGAGGGAGGGAGAGCAGAGCGGGGGAAGTAAACACAGTAAATGCACCATGACCCCATTGGACTGTTTTACAGTGGACTGCTGTTGGGTGATGGATGGGTTATGACACCTGCAGAGGTTAGGCCCAAAGCCCTTTAGACCTCCACGACACACTGAGCTATATAGTACTGCATCGGATTCACTATCTGCTACTACACACAACTGGAGCACATCGTGACATTTCAATCTGGAATGAACGCTTAAGCGTTAGAATTGCGTCACATGCTATGCAACAAGCGGATCCAACTGCATAAGAAAAAACATTAATTTTCTACTCTCTGAGTTCTTGAGCATTCTCTGCCTCCGCCTACACAGAGGTCATCCTCCTACCTGCAAACTATGGGCTTCACATTATCAGCACCCTTCAATGGCATGATTCTCTTTCCCTTTCTCTCTCTCTCTCTCGCTCTTTCTCTCTTGCTCCCTCCTCCTTTCATCTCTATTCTCTCCATGATGATACCCCTGCCATGTTGTCATGGCAACAATCGGGCCCTGATTGCTTGGTTGCTAGGCAACTGACATCACCTATAAGAGGAACATGAAGCTACAAAGCCGGAGACAAACAAATCACAGAAAATATGTATGCATCTACATCAGTATGTTGCCTATGGATGTGCCCGCTTGCAATATCATTAGCTTATTAATTGTTTTTCATTTACTCCCACGTGTTTTTTTCAAGAGTAAAACTGTGTGTGTGGGTACATTAAATACATCAAGTGTATCATTAGAGTTCAAAACCATGTAATTCAAAGATGACTGGATTTCTGGGCAGGGGTTTGTTTACTGCCAAACAGGAGGTTAAAAACCTCTGTATCCATGACCTGAATTTCAGATGGGAACATTAGAAAGGACCAGATCTGTGAGGGAGGTCTCTGCTCATGAATAACTGATTCAGGATCCAGCAATTTAGATGTCTATTTTCAATTAGTCCAGCCCCGTGAGGCAAGCATACAAGACCTTATGAAGCAAAGCAATGTGTACATGGAGCATGTATAGGAAGTCCAGTTAAATGTACAGGAATAAAATAAACATATCTCCATGTATGTGCACTAAGACTTAAAAATGCCCTGTATCCGTGGGCATAATTTTTCACACGTTAATTCATTGTAGTTTAATAATATGCCACAAGGTGTCGATGTAAGCTACACTGAAAAATACGATTACTAACGTTGCAATATCTGATCCCATATCGATATCATCACCATCTTCCTCATCCGATCCTTTTCCGTGTTTAGAATTCCTGTCTGTTTTCTTCTGCTCTTCTTTCCTTACTCCCTTTTACCGTCAAACTCACCCCACCAAAAACACAAAAACTCCAAAACTCTTTAGTTACATAACATGTCATTATGCTTGCCTATGTGCCAGAGGTTTTTTTTTGTTTTTTGTTTTTTTATTGATATGCCCAGTGGGAAGTAAACTCTTAACTATCGCCTTTATTCAATACCTATTGAGCTGCATAAGCTCCCCCTTTATCCTATATCTATCTCTGAATTTGTTTCTCCCCTCTCCCACGAGTGGAAGTGACCACTTGTGGTCCTAACGCACACCGTGTTGTGTATAGTCAATGCATCTTATCTGATCTTGGAAAACCAGCTCTTCAGACATCAGCCCACAGACCCTCCCTCCGCTGCACCGTGGCTCATTCATGTTTCGGCAACAGCCTTCCCCCTGTATGTGAGATGACACGGTCCCCAGCCCAGACATACTATGATGGATCCAAATTGTCACCTGTCATATGGACAATTTCAGCGTAGACAGTGATGCTGACAGCCAGAACACTGAAATCCATGACCACAGACAGTAGGCCAAGTCCACTGGTGGACAACAAGTGACTAATGCCGACTAAGACTGAAAGTGAAGCTACTAGGATTTTGCACTATCATCTTCACTGGTTTGATCACAATACAGTATGTGCTCTTCTCATTCCATAAACATCAAACTGAATAACTGATGTTCATTCTGAGAGAAATTAAGAAAAGGGTTTTAAATAGCCCGCTGCAATATGTATCCAAGGGGTAAAGCGGCTCAAAATAAACAGAAAAGGCAGACAAAATGAAGCCTCAACCAAAGGTGGGCAGCAATGTACTGTATACAATCAGGCTGGATAAAAACAGTATGGATGACATGAACCTCTAGCCATATTTGAGTGATGACATACTGATATGATCACAATGACAGTAAATATTAAATATACAAAGAACCCAACTGCAGAGCACTGCTTGGCCTACTCCCCACTGGCGGAAACTGTGAAGTGGTGAGAGATCGAGGACAGAGACACACACTCAGATTGAGTTGTATGCATGTGACAAAAAACAATGCTCAAGAGCCTGCTAGCTGGCTAAGGCTGTTGTGTAGGCATTATGGAGTTGGATGGCAATAGACAAGACTCAAACACCAGAAAGCCTTTTCAACACAATGTGGTGACACAAACCAGTGAATGTAAGGTTTCTGCACTGCATCGGCAGCACAAATCAGAGGTGAGCTGAGAATATCGCACAAAAAAAAAAAGAAAATGCTCTTTTGGAAGAGCTGTATCTTTTGTAAGCACACACTCTCTAAGCACAAGGCCAGCAAGACAGAGGACCTGCGTAGCTGCAATCAGAATTAGACGATGTGGGCGTCCGGGTAGCGTAGCAGTCTATTCCGTTGCCTACCAACACGGGGATCGCTGGTTCGAATCCCCGTGTTACCTACGGCTTGGTTGGGCGTCCCTACAGATACAAATGGCCGTGTCTGTGGGTGGGAAGCCGGCTGTGGGTATGTGTCCTGGTCGCTGCACTAGCGCCTCCTCTAGTGGGTTGGGGCATCTGTTCAGGAGGGAGGGGGAACTGGGGGGAATAGTGTGATCCTCCCACGCGCTACACCCCCTGTGAAACTCCTCACTGTCAGGTGAAAAGAAGTGGCTAGCGACTCCACATGTATTGGAGGAGGCATGTGGTAGTCTGCAGCACCCCTCGGATCGGCAGAGGGGGTGGAGCAGTGACCGGGAATGGCTCGGAAGAGTTTGGTAATTGGCCGGAGAAAGGGGGGGGGATTAGCCGATGTACACAGTTTACACTTCATAACAATTTACTTGAAAATGTTTACAGTGATTGGAAGCAAATTCAAGGTCCATGTTTCTTTCTTATTGTCCGCGTTTGTTTTGCTGGCCATGATCATTGCAGCCACATTAATGTGGCACCTGATAAAAAAAATACTAAATCAGTAAAACTAGAGGAGGTTTCCACCAGCTCTTACCGATATGACCCTGCCATGCGATCTAAACATGTAAAAGTGCACCAACCGTGCACATCTGAAGGCATTATGAATTACCAGTAAACTAGGTAAAGGGTCCAGTCATACTCAGGCATGGCAGTTTGTGTGGGTTATGTGTGACCATGTAGGGTCGTGCCTTACTTGCAAGAAGTAACTGAATGGGTGGGTGAGTGGTGAAATGTGTCCCCCAATCAGAATAATCTCACTTCAGTGAATAAAATTCAAAATACTGTGTTGTTGTGCCAATGCCGAAACACTGAGACATCTTCGGTGTCATACATTTTCACATTTAAATTTGGCCATTTTGTCTTGCCCACTCACCATTAATCCACCAAAGTCAGGATCCCAATATTTAACCAATTACTTGGCAAATTAATCAAATTCTGATTCCACATACACACAGTGAGGAGAAAACCAAGAAAGACGATAAGAAGGGTGTTGTGGGCGGTTGGGAGTTTTAAAATCGACCACAAAGGAGCTGTTAACTCAAGATGCTGGAAACCCAGACGGAGCCTCCGCTCCGCATTGCCTCTGACAGCATAACGTCTCCATGTCGGTTGTGGCATCAGAATGACTTGCAGCAGGGCAGGCCCTGGCCCTAACAGCACCCTGGGAGTAACTTGGTGGGATCAGTGTCTCTGCTCCTCTGGCCCAGTGGCTGCATACAAAAGGCCTTATGCAGGGAAAATTGCTTGTGTCCTTGACTGGAAGATCATACGAGCTCTACACTGGATCACTGACCCCAACTCACAGCGTCTCCTCGCCAAACTCTCTCTGTCACTCACACACGGCCACATTAACATACTTTGGGAAGCATTCTGCACAGTAAATAGACACCGGTTAAGCTGAGCAAAAACTGTGGACGAGCCGACTGTATAATGACGTGCCTGTGTTTGATTTCATCTGAGCGGTAAGGAGAAGGTTCGGCTTGACAGCTTAACTCCATTTTAGAGACTCTTAGGAATAGTGTGACATGCAGTCGCCGTCAGCTTCTCCGCTCCACTCCTCTCCTCATAGGCACACTCGCATATACGCATATAGAGCTATATGCATACGTATCAAATCCCTAAAAAACAGCTGGCAGCACAACACGGAGACCCTCACCAACTGTAGTGGAGCTCTTTCCACTGGGGGCCGCCATGCTCCTGGTGGACCTTACGTAGCCACATGCATTTACCTCGTAATGTGCAGATTGGACCGTAGCTGCTGACTTTGAATATGTCTTGTCAAATGTATAATTTATTTGCAGAAGCACTAACGAGGGAAGCCTAGAAAGTGGAGATGACACGGGGCGTGCGGGGGAAGAGGGAGGAGGGTTAGCAGAGAGGGAGAGAGACAGCGAGAGAGACAGCGAGAGAGTCAGAGAGAGGGAGGAGGGAAGGGGAGGAAGGGGAGAAAAAGAAGGTAAAACGAGATAGAGGAAGAGGATGTTGGGCACAAAGAGGAGCAGGTGCAAGATTACAGAGACAAAGGAGGCAGAGAGGACAAAGAAATTTAAAAAAAACTGTGAGGACTTAACGAAGGAAAGAAGGGAGGGGAATGGGAGCCGGGGGGGGGGGGACTAGGATGAGCGTGACAGGAGAGAGAAGGGAGGTGAGTGACAGCGAAAGGGGGTGCAAGGCCGAGGCGACGGGGCAGTGACGGTGAGAAGCACGGTTGAGGTTGACGCCTCATTTTCATACTGATGTGAAAACACACAACGCTGACAAACCGCCGAGTTTCTGACTGAATGCGGGCTGATATGAAACGACCACATTCCTACGGCGCTCTCCTACACCCAGGATGCAAAGCGCTTTACAACGTAATAGCCACGTTACATTTCACAGTACGGACGGCCCCGGTGGGATTCAAACCCTAACTTCAGCAGGATCGGTGCCATACTTGAGGGTTATTGCTGCCATAATGCCCGGCACCCTACCAGCTGAGCTACACAGGCCCACAGCAAGAGTAAGACACGCAAAGCAGTGTGGGTAAAACCAGCTTATTACGGTATGCATCACAATAACATCTCCATCCCATCACTCTCCCCGTACGTCTTACCGAACCCTTCCTGCCGCCGTGTAACGCAGGGACGGAGGAGAGAGTCCGGTCAGGTGTTACCTGGCTGGCAACCAAATATACCGAATGAGACGTCGCTGGGAGCTTATATCCTGTTACTGTGTGTTTCAGTTCTCTGTGAGCAATTATACACTGCTGTAAATGAGAACGCTGTTGTACATCATAATTAACTGTTCAATTTTTTCTTTGATTTGACTGAAGAAATTATGCGCCAAAATTTTTTTTTTTTTTAAATCCCCAAATGGTGCAAAGTCTAAATTGATTACACCAACTGAGAGGAAAAAATATACCTGAAGAAATCGGGACCCCGTAACTTTCCAATGATCGCCCATCATGACCAAACTGAAGCTGCAATACTGAAATTCTGGGATACGAGTATTTCTTCACAAAGGAAATGTAGTCGCCGGTTGTTAAGGCTGACTTGAAGGGCTGGAGGTTAAAGTATTTCAGCCATGAATGGCGGCATCACAAAATAATCAGTAAAATACAGAATTAGAGTGCACAGTAATATACACCACGTTTTCAACTGATGCAATAGAACAAAATAAAGTTTACCTGGGTTGGTAAGGCGTCCTATCCCAAGTGAAAATGGACAAAGCTAGTATGAGTGTTATCCTTAAGAAAGTATTCACTGACCTTTTGTCGATTTATTATTGGAGCTGAATTTTGTCAAGGAAAATAGACGTGTTTTTGCCAATCTCACACAACCTGACTTCCTTTAAAGGTGTCTGCCATGACAGTTGAGGCACTGCCTTTGCTTTAAACAGCTGACACCAGGCCTCATCACTACATGTGTCAGCCCCATCACAACACATGAGCGCCGTATGAAAGTTGTGGCTCGGCCTCTGATGACAGGTTGAGCCCTTCGGAGTTTTGTCCGTGTACGCATGTAGCGGCGGAAATGAACACAGACGACAGCGTTATGGTCATCGGTCGTTCACACAGCAGGTACCCCGCATGACAAACAGCGTCACTGGAAAAACACTGCCGTTGACAAAACACCGAACTAACTAAGGCCGGATGCTGCCAACCTGCTCACTACATCGAGGTAAGATGACAAAACCTGCGGGGGTAAAGGAATTATTTTAGAAATATGACCACTTTAAGTGTGGAGTTTCTTTCCTCTTTACAAACTTGTCTGCCACAGAACGTCTGGCAAAAGCTTCCTTCGCCTTCATATCTAATAAATTAGAGGTAAAGTTGACGAGGGGGTGTTTTGTTTGTTTGTTTGTTTGTTTGTTTGTTTGTTTGTTTAGCTGCAGTAATTCTAAATAAACATACATACAATACACAACTATCCCACTTTGGGATGTCGTTTCGCTCTGTAAGTGCTGAGGTACTACCATTATCAGATATGCTAATGCATGCATATGCACACATCATTATCCCGCACATAACGTATATCTCCTCTCATTTTATCTGATTAACTGACCCCAAGCTCTGTTGCCAAGGAAACAGAGATTGATAAGGAAATAAATGTAATGTACCATAGCTCTAAAGACAAGTACAAATGTGTGTACACACACACACACACACACACACACACACACACACACACACACACACACACACACACACAGAATTCAACAGTGTTCAAGTCAACATTCTTCATGCAGTAACAGCTGAAAGGCTTGTCTGGTGTGTGTGTGTTGTGTGTGTGTGTGACTGAGTGTCATAGGTGTGTAAGTTCCCTCAAACTCTCTGTGTCGTTGTACTTCTGATTTTAACACGCTAACACATTCGGCCAGAGCCCGCAAGCGGGAATAGCTGCTGTTCTGTTTACATGTTTGGGAGCAGCTTGTGTGTGACTAAGCGTGTGTTCACTAGTGTCTTTTTCTCTTTTTTCTGAGATGTGTTGAGGGATTTTAAGATGTGTTGGGGGATAGAGAGCAGCCCTGAACAGCCAAGAGTCAAAGACACCAATCCAAGAGCCTCTAGACTTAGACTTAGCCATCACACACATATCTCCTTATGTATATATATATATATATATATATATATATATATATATATATATATATATACATACACACACACACACACACACACACACACACACACACATTATTTATTTTTTTATTTTTTGGGTGCCAATTTCACGATCAGGGCTGTCTCCATGGACCAGTTGGCACAAGTCTGACGCTAGGCACGTGTGTGCTACAACACATGGCATTCACTTGTGTGTGAGACTGTAAGAACGGCAAATCTGTGCAGAGCCGGAGTGGACGGCTGGCTACCCCTGCGGTGGAGGTTAAGATAAGAGAGGGACCTTCTCCAAATGTGAGGCGAGGGAGATTAGCATGCACAGTGCCCATCCCGGTCTCTGCCTCGCTTCCTCGCTCACTGAGAAAGCCTGCAGTTTCCAGCATGACACAAAGCCCACACAGGCATCCAGAGCACAGGTCCTCTCCTCCCTTTATATCATCCACGCAGGTCAGATAGTGCCTGTTAGTGCACTCACAAAGCATGACACAGAGTAGGAGATGGAGAGAGTGTGGGAGAGTAAGAAAGAGTCATCAACAGAGACATGTAAAGAGTGCGCTAGCTATACACCTTCTCAGGTGGTCTAGCACGCTCCAATTTGGCTTTAAAAGGATTCGGCTCCCGAAAAGACAGCAAGAGAGAACGTGTGTGTGTGTGTGTGTGTGTGTGTGTGTGTGTGTGTGTGTGTGTGTGTGTGTGTGTGTGTGTGTGTTGGGGAAGAACAAAAGCCATCCACTGTGTGTGATATACAGATTTAGTCACAATTTACACATGAAACAGATAGAAAGATTTAGATACAGCATGGCATTGGATCAGGTGCTTTCCCTCACTTTCCCTCTCTCTCTCTCTCTCTCTCTCTCTCTCCCCCCCCCCTCTCTCTCTCTATCTCGCTCCCTCTTGCTCCCTCTCTCTCTCTCCCTCTCTCTCTCCCTCTCTTACACACACGTTCACACATAGAGCCAGAGTAACGAAAAGCAGATAAGCTTACCTTTGTAGTCACAATGCAGAGGCAGTCCATGGTACTAAGAACAAAATACTGGGGTGTATCTCAACCCCCCCAACCCCCCACAACAGAGGGCTGAGACCCCACACCCCTCTCCCCAGCCTGCCCCACTCCTGCTCTCTCTCTCGTCCTGCCGTTCCCCCCTTTTCTCTCCTCCCGTGAATCTCTTTTTGGACTAACTGAACCAGCGAGGGAAAGAGAGGATGGAGGGAGGGGGGAACATGAAAAGGGAGGGGGAGGGCCACAGGGAAATAGAGAGCGAGCGAGCGAGAGAGGATGCCAGAGAGAGAGAGAGAGAGAGAGAGAGAGAGAGAGAGAGAGAGAGAGAGAGAGAGAGAGAGAGAGAGAGAGAGAGAGAGAGAGAGAGAGAGAGAGGGTGGTCTCAGAATTTTGTATGAGGAGAGAAAGGCAAGGAGAAAAGGCAAGGCGAAGAGTATGTCTTTTCTCACAAGGCGTGAGACAAACGGGAGAAGCGAGAGGAAAGGGATGAAAGGAAGACAAGACGTATGAAAAGAGACGGACAAACAGGAGAGGAGGGGAGGATGAAAATGGAAAGCTATGGCGGATGGGGGTAAAAAAAATAAATTAAAAAAGGGGGGGATTCACTTTGAGAGAGAGGGGGAGAGAGAGAGAGAAAGAGAGAGCGAGGGGGGAGAGAGACAGAGAGAAGGGAAAGAGAGAAACGGAGAGGATAAGACAGCGAACCAGCAGAGGATGGACAGGGAAATCTGAGGGCGGGAGACAGTGAAGGAGAAAGAAAAAGGAGAGAGAGAGAGAGAGAGAGAGAGAGAGAGAGAGAGAGAGAGAGAGAGAGAGAGAGAGAGAGAGAGAGAGAGAGAGAGAGAGAGAGAGAGAGCAGAGAGAGTGTCTCTGCTCGTGCTCGTAGTGATCGCAGACAGACCGCTATGATATTAGACCCCTCCCGCCTTCTTGCCAAGATACGTCGATTGAGGAGGAGAGTGTGAATTACATATGCATCACAGAAAAAAGGGGCGCACATATGACTGCCAGAATATAATACTCGAGCCACGGCCAAAAAAAAAAGAGAGAGACTGCGTAAAAACTGGATGAAACATTGACAGCGAGAAGGCAGGAAGGCTCCTCTCCGCTTGTTGTAGCTCTCTGCAGCTGTTGCCTTAGCGATGGTGCAGTTGTTGCCATGGTAATAGGAAGGCTTGTTGTTATCGTATGGTTGTTTCCGTCGTGCTGAATTCTGAATAAGGGACTCTGTGTTAGATATACAGACCTGTACACCAGAGGGTGTGTGTGTGTGTCTATGTTCATTCATTTAACACTGAGTCGTACAGAACTGAGTGCCAAAAAAGGCTGTGTGATATAAATGAGTAATTAATAGAAATAATGTAGTATGTTATTTTGGTTGCGACTATGCTTACATGTTGCGTCCCTGTGTGGAGGGGATTTTTTTTTTTTGTCCGGCAGCCATTTACGGTTCGAATCATGATGTATTTCCATGTACGCCTAATCTTTGTGTGAACGGTCTCATTTAATACAAGCAAAATGGAGTGGAAAAGAAAAAAAAGCATGGTTTTATTTCAGATGCACGCTCTGCCTTTAAGACTCTGGACTGTACCACATGGTCCTGCGTAAGGGGCAGCGTACGCTTTAGTATCTTTGCATCATCAGTTCTATAATTGTACAAAGCCCACCCACACCCCACCACATCCCCATTCCAGCTCCCTACAATGCCGGAGCAATGGTGCAGCAATAAAGCAATTCTAAATGACGAACACACACTTACTCCCCGGGGTGAAGAGGAAAGGCATAGATCCAACCTACGGCGAAATACAACAAACATACACTTGCACTCTACAGATGGCAGCCGATATAAATAAAGTTGTAGCCGTGCCGTCACAAATAACGAGCCCTGGATACGGGGACAAGGCAGCTTTGTGTGGCTTTTTTAACCATAAAATGAGCCACAGACTAATGTTATATTTACGTAGTCGTACAGTAGCCCGTTCTAACAATAGATATAGGAGGATATCCAGCAGAGATTATTTCGAAATCCAGTTAAAGCTGCATTTCACCAGGGGGGGTTACAATTTTTATTCGTTTACTGTTTTGTGGTATTATCGTGCGGTCTGACTGAAAGTCAGAAGTCCCGTGCAAGGACAGTTGGCGAGCAACAAACTGTAAGGTCTTGTGTAATAATGATTAAATGCACGCAATCACTTTTGTTTCTGAGTAGGATGAGCTTATCAATCTTGCTCGCCCTCACTTTTGGATAGAGAGTGATGGACAGAAATGTTTTGGCTGTCAAAATCTGTGACCAGGGTAAAATGGCCAAAGGACAGTGTTTCAGAATGAACATTTTGTTTCATAATGATATGTGAATATGTCTATATAAACGAAATGTAGTAATAAAAAACTATGTTAGACAAGTTTTGTTCCATAACATACATAGTCCTTTTTAGCTATATGAATATTAATGTAGAAATTGCCGGATGGTGTTAGAAAGTAAGCATCTCAGTGTTGGAAAAAACACTTTTTTGGATGCTTTGGTAGCAAATGTTGCTTATGCGGTGTTGAAATGAGTTGAAACGTTGAGTGGTAATGGAAGATCTTGCACCAGGAGTTGTGGTGTAAAGTCCCTCTGGTAATAACGCCACCATTAAAGCACTACAACACATGATAAGCTAACACAAGTAAAACAGGTACAAATTAATAGCAGAATCGTTTAACCCACTACATTACACAATATTATGTCATGCTATACAATAATATGTTACGCAATTCTTGCAACTCCAGATTTCAAGACCTAAAAACCGTCCTCTTTCAGGCTTACCTTAACCCCGAACTGGTGTCTAAGCATGACTCTAAACTGACTAGCAGCACGAATCACTTAGCGGCATCTGCCACCACTATTGCGGCCTTGCTTTCTTAGACACCAGCATCACCGGTCTACTTTTGAGCCCTTTTACTACCTGCACTTCATGTCATATGCACTTTTGCTGATGAGCTGTCTGTTGCACTGATATGTGGCTTTGTCCGTTCACCGTGAAAGCTGACTCTCCTATCACTCCCTCCTGGTGATCTAAGGCACATTTACCCTAAATGCACCATGACACATGCTGGTAACACTCGTATCTTTCTGCTAACCGCCGACTGTTTTGTAAGTCACTTCGGATAAAAAGCATCTGCCAAATGCTTAAATATAAATGTAAATATACATTTGAACATTTGTTTAGCAATGCAGGTAAATGGAGAAAAAAAAACCTTGTATTGTGTCTTTTATGTCAAAAGTTGACTCTTATTTTGAAGGCCGCCTTCCTCCTCTACCACCACTGTCCTTCTGCGACGCCAAGAACTGAAACGTGTCCGACACAGACATGCGTGTCTTTCCGCCCTGTGTAAAACTCTCATTTACTGTGTGACGATACACACATGCGGACCATAACATAACAGCAAATATATATGTTTATAAAGGTACTAAAAGTTTAAAAGTGAACGCGTTTTAGGTGTTTTCCCACATGTGAATGTGGGAACATTTTATGTGTGTGTGTAAATATTTCAGTGGGGAATTGAGTGAAATTCATGTTTATGTGGATGCATTAGTCATGAATGCGAGTGCATTTTTGTGTGAGAGAGGTAATGCAGTGAATGCGAGAGCTGTTTATGCCTACGTGAAAGTTGGCATAAAGTGGCTAATATGAAAGGATTTTTTAAAAAAATTTTTTTTTTTTTTTTGCGCATGTGAGAGGAAAAGTTTGAACTACGGAGCCGTACTGAATATCTTAGGATTCTGTCAGAGGATGATCTTAATATGGCTGACCTGTTTACCAGATTATGTAACTGCGCTCTGGAGTCGGAAAGATGGTGAGCAACGGGAGCTACACCCACTGCCGCTGTGTAAAACTTCAGTACGCTCACACTCTCACTCACATTACTCCTCTTCTGCATACTACGTGCAGGAAATACACTCAGTACAGCAAAAATGGCGTGCAGAGAGGACACTATGGCATGGACGACGATTATGTGGCTGACAGAAACCAGAAGATATCTTGCAAAAAAAAAAAAAACCGCCGATGCTGCTCCAACACCCACACATGTGCTTTGGCACGCACACAGACACACACACATACGCTGCGCACACACGTGCACGCACACGGGTACAGATGTATTACATTAGAAGTACCGAAGAGAACGATATCACTGAGCGACCTTAAACCTGAACGCATTTCCAATGATGTTGACCGACAAATCTCTGCAGTTTTCCTCGCTAAGAATTTTTAAAAAAAAAGAAGAAGAAGCACTCACCAGGAAGTGTGTAGACTCCATCCTCTTGTTCTGCTTTGCTTTAGACTAGTCTGCTGGCTCTATGGCATGCCTCTGAGTACAAAAGTAGGCCAAGGGCGAGCACTGGTCATCTAAACAGGCTAAACCCAAAAGGAATATGCAGATCACAGGGAGGCTGACTAAACAGTGACCAAATTCATCTTTAGCTGAGGCCATTGCCACATATTTTAGTAGAACTGGATAAATCAAATAGCCAGCACTGTAGTAATGGATCTATCCTAAATAATTAGGACCATAAAAAAAGAAGCACATCCTATGCATAAGAGTGGTCGTAGATTATCTCGATGAAAAAAACAAATACCCCAAAAATATTTTTCAGCACATCAACTTAGAAAGTGTGTCACTGAACATAATTGGTCACTACCATCATGAGTGAAACGATGCAAACATATTGATTTTTCTATCACTTTTTCTATATTTGAGTAATTGTTCCTTGATTACCTTTTTCCACAAAGAAATCCCTATTCTGGACCAGGACCGTTCATTTCAGTAAGATTTAAAATCGTCCAAACATTTCTGAGGCATACATTTGTCAAGGATAACACTGTGTGTGTCCAGGTACAAGCCTCCCCACAGAATTGCCAGATCTTCAGACTATGGCCAGACCTTCAGTGAAAACATGACATCACTCTAATTTAACTTTTAGGTGTGCTCCATTTTGACTTTTAGATGAGAAAGGCAACATATTGGGACGATGGTTGATATGGGTATTGGTGGGTGGGTGGCTTATTTTGGTAAGAATTGTACCTTTACTTTATAGCTGACTGTTGAAGTTCATTCAAAAGTTCATGGGTGGCACAGTGGCCCAGTGGTTAGCACCGGTGCCTCACAGCAAGAAGGTCCTGGGTTCGAACCCCGAGGTTGTCCAACCTGGGGGGGGGGGGGTCATCCCAGGTCGTCCTCTGTGTAGAGGTGCATGTTCTCCCGTGTCTGCGGTGGGCTTTCTCCAGGTGCTCCGGTTTCCCCCACTATCAAAAAATACATGCATGTTAGGGTTTAGACTCCTGTCTGTGCCCCTGACCAAGGCAATGGAAAGAAGAACTGGAGTTGGTCCCCAGGCGGCTGCCCGATGCTCCTAGCTACACAGCTAGGATGGGTTAAATGCAGAAAGGAATTTCGCCGCAGGAATTAATATAGTATATCAAAAGAAAAAAAAGGAGTTCATTGTTGGTCAAATTCATCTTTATCAGAATCATAAACACTTTGTCATTTCATTTCATGCACTTGCGCACATGAAATGAAATGAAACGTCGTTTCCCCCAGCCCACAGCAGTGCAACACAAAGACAAAAACACATATCCAAACACTACAAGAACTACAAGAACACGTATATCCGAGCTAACACATATATCTAAACTAAAAAAAAAAAAGAATCACTGTCCAGGAGAACGAACGCCAGCCAGGATGACTGTCGTAACTGCCGGTCTGAATGGGCTAGCAGTTAGCTTAGCCTGCCCCGCTTCTGCGTCCTGTCAGACCGCCCTTGGTGTTTTCTCCTCGGGCTCAGCTCTGGTCAGGGCCGTGGTCGTTGGCCCCACAGGATGCAGCAGACCAAGCTCCCTCAGCTGATCCAACGCTAGCTCTCCCAGCCAGACACCTTCGACACACCTCTCCGCACTCTACACGACGACACTAAAAACACAGTCAAGGCTCGGCAAGGCCGTCACCAGACCGCCCTCGGTGTTATCAGAACTGCCGGTCGGCATGGGCTAGCAGTTAGCTCAGCCTGCCCCGCTTCCGCGTCCTGTCAGACCGTCCTCGGTGTTACCTCTTCGGGCACAGCTTCAGGCAGGGCCGTGGTCCCTGAGCCCACAGGACGCAGCAGACCAAGCTCTCCCTGCAGATCCAGCGCCAGCTCCCCCAGCCATCAAACGAAGACAAACTTAGACGCAGACGTGGACAAAGACACTGCATGGATGGTACTGGGTGAGGCCGCCACAAACGTGAATTTGCACCGTCATCTTCCCACACCAGCACTGGGTGAGGCCGCTGCAAACGTGGATTTACGCCGCCATCTTTCCACACCGGAAGAAAACATATTTATAGAACATATACAAAGCGTTTACTCATTCTTTACCAGCATGCAACTGGCAACTTGTGCTGAATAGGAAACTGATCTGATAAGGAAACTGATAAGAGTTTATAGCTGCCTTATTACTGCAGTCCATAGGGAAAGCTACCTCACGTCCGTCTGTGGATCCGTGCTGTCTGCATACTTGACTTGCAAGTCGCATTTTGCACAGAATACCACAAAGGCAAAAGCAGACACACAATGAATGGGATGCTTCAATATTTCACCCTGATCCAAGTTTGTAACTTGAAGAAAATATGTTCTCTTCCAAATATTCAAATATAACCCGCTCTTTCAGAAATCGAGATAGAGCAGGTTTGAAAATAGTGCAAAAGGAACTTAACCAAATATTGAGAGATGCAAGGAGGCAACACAGGGAGATTATGGAGCAGAATCTTATCTCAACGGACTCTAAAAAGCTATGGGAATCTATGAAAGTTATGACCAATACGAATACAAATAGGAAGCGCCTCATCACTCATGATGATCTGCAAAAAGCCAATGATCTGAATGATTTTTATCTTGGGTTTGAAACGCCGGACTTCTCTTAGGAATGTAATAATGTGCTGGAGACCATTTCAATTACTGATTTGAGCTTCAGGCTGGTGGTTGACCCACACAAGATTCAGTCACTTTTTAGACATGTATGCACAAAAGAAATCCAGAGGCCCAGATGGCATCTCTCCTCTTGTCTTAAAGACCTGTGCAGAAGAGCTCACCTCAGCATGGTACCCTGTTTTCCAGCGGTCTGTGGACTCACACACTGTCCATGCCCTCTGGAAGAAAAAAAAATCCATCATTATTCCTGTTCTAAAAGCATCTTGTCCAACTGAAAATGATTATAGACCTGTGCGGCTAACTTCGACTGTGATGAAATACTTTGGAAAATACATGGTGTCTGTACTCAAAGCAGGGGTCAATTCTGTACTAGATCTATTCCAGTTTGCTCACAGGCAAGGGCGCCGCACGGATGATGCCATTAACAGTATCTCCCATTTGACTATTAAGCACTTGGAAGACCCCAAGGCCTCTGCACGTCTGCTATTTGTTGATTTTAGCTCTGCTTTTAATATGCTTCAGTCACATCTGCTCATCTCAAAACTGAAACAGATGAGAGTCAATCTGTTTATAATTAAGTGGTATTTTTCGTTTCTGACTAATCAAATCCAGCATGTCAGGGTCAACAACACCCTTTCAGAACCCAGGTCAGTAAGCACAGGTGCCCCACAGAGTTGTGTAAGCTCACCTGTTCATTTCACATTATGCACAAATGATTATATGAGCAGCCACCCTAGAAATCACATTTTAAAAATTTCAGATGACACTGCTATCCTCAGCCTTCTGCACAGAGACACAAGTCCTTCAGCCTATTTCACTGAAACAGAGATTTGTGGAGTGGTTGGATGCCAACTATCTCATTTTAAATGTGAAAACAAAAAACAGAGGATATGGTACTGGACCCCAGGTCAGTGGGGGGTCATAGTCCAGTGTTTATACATGACAAACCAATCAACCAGGTCTGCTCTTACCGATTACCTTGGTGTTCACTTGGACAACACCTTTAGCTGGAAGGCCCATGTTGGAAGTTTGTGTTCTCATTTACAGTAGAGTTTATACTTTTTACGCAGACTTGGGGTGTTTGGGGTAGATCAGAGGAGTATGTTTTTATTCCATCAGGCTATATTAGAGAGCAGGGGGCAGGCACGTGTGCAAGTCCATGAATACCAGGATGGCATCCAGCGCTTTACCTGTGCCCCCATCCATAGGGTTAGCGGTTGTGTCAGGAAGGGCATCCGATGTAAAATTTTGCCAAATCAGTATGTGGATGGACAAGACCATACCAGATCGGTTGAAGCTTCATACCGAATCAGTCAAGGCCCGAGTTGACAACGACCGCCATTGGTGCTGTGCCCTCACAGGGTGCCGATGGAAACTGTAAAATGGCAATCCCTGAGAAACAGGGAACAAGCTGAAAGAAAAAGAAGAAGAGGCTGTATTAGGCAGAATAGTCAGGTATGAGATGTCAACATGGTACAGCAATTTCGCTGTACAGTTAAAATCTAAGCTTGCTCGTCTGGTAAAGACTGCCATGAGGGTTATGGGGAGGAATGAACACTAGTCCCTCCAGTCAATATATGAGCAGTCTGTTCTCAGGCAAGCACAGAGAATATTGTCTGATCCATCTCATATTCTCCACACCGAGCACGAGTTCTTACCCTCTGGCAGATGGTAGAGTACCCCAATGTAAACTCAACTGTTTTAATAACTCATTTGTGCCCACCTCAATTAAAATTTTAAATAATGTTGATTGGTTGTGCAATATCTTTTTACACAGACTTTTATGCGAGAGGTGTGTAATAGATTTTTTTTTTGTATGATGCGAGGGATTGTGCAATATGTCACTTGTTCTTACCACTGTTGTGTTATATGTGCAACACTGTATGTGTAATTTTTGGTTGTGATGTGCTACATTATGTTTTTTTTAAATCATTATTACTACTATGGAGGCAGCTATAGATTTAGATGTACTTTATTAATTCCTGTGGGGAAATTCATCCTCTGCAATTACCCCATCCCAACACACACTGGAAGCAGTAGGCAGCTGTGTAGCTAGGAGCAGTGGGCAGCCGCCATGCTGCGCCCAGGGACCAACTCCAGCTCTTCTTGCCATGCCTTAATCAGGGGCACAGACAGGAGTATTAACCCTAACATGCATGTCTTTTTGATGGTGGGAGGAAAACGGAGTACCCGGAGGAAACCCACACAGACACAGGGAGAACATGCAAACTCCACACAGAAAGGACCTGGGATGGCCTGGCGTTCTAACCCACGACCTTTTTACTGTGAGGCAACAGTGCTAACCACTGGGCCACTGTGCCACCATATGATGTGCAGCACTCAAGTTCAAGCCAAATTTCCCTATGGGGACAAATATCACATCGCATTGCATAATGAATAATTTGCTTGGAAACTCCCAAAGCATTGAAGTAATAAATGCACTTTTTCCCATTAACCTGGGACAATATCTCAGAGTCATTCTCCTCACATCTCACCTGTTTTTAGTCAACTGTTATCCACCTTTCAACATGACTGCAGTACCTAACCTTACAAAGGTCGACCTTGGCCACAATTCTCTTAAGATAAGTCGGTCCTAAACTGTCTAAATGTTGGATGCCATAAGACAACTACGAGACATATCAACATGACCATCTAACATCAAGCTAACAAAGAGCTTGTGGAGACATTAGTTTTCTTCAACAAAGTTCATTAGAATCGCTAGAAAAAATGTGGCCATGCAGTGGTTTACACAGATTTCACAGCATTTACAAATGTAGAGACTGCTTTATGTAGAGTGCAAAGGAGGTCTGCATGTAATATGCTTTCACACCTCTCTGAATCTTAAATTTAAGAGGAATACAAGGCAGTTAATGGCTCCAATATCTTATTCTTCTTTCACAATACTATAAGACTCAGAACCAATACACTTAACACTGATGTCATATGAACGTCCATGCTGGACACACTCTGAACAGTAGGACTTGCTCCATTGACATCTAATGAAAAAGTGAAATTAAGCGCACTCATAATGCTCACCTGAACTATTTTAAATCTGACGTTAGCCCTTATGTCCGGAATAAAATGCCTTTGTCAGAATGTAATACAACTTCTGTTTACTCTATCTTAATTAAAGGAAAGTGCAACTCAGTAAAATGTAGTAAAATGTCACGTTTACTGATGTTCTCTTGTAGTGTTGTACTTGCTAGAAATATACATTTGCAATGTGCCAATCAAGCGCAGACTCACAGTTTGGAGCATTACATGGAGTTGAGTGCCATCTCCTGGATAAATACTGTACTACTAAAATTAGCTCAGCTCTATGTAACACAAAGCTATTTGTTAAAGCTGGGGAAAGCAGTTTTTTATGGCCTCGTTGGACAAAAATTCCATAATAATCTTTCAGAATATTGTAATTCAAGTGGTCTAAGAGAAAACTAGACTTCTGCACCTCCTCTTGGCTCTGTTTTCAGGCTTTAAACATATAAAACCCAGGAGGGCAGATTTTAACCAATCACGGGTCAGTTCAGAGAACAGGCGTTCCCATTGGCTGTTGTACAAACCCAGATACGCATGTACGCCATCAATTCGCGTCCGCCCTGCCCCGCTGGTTACTTGTGGTTGTAACTCAAACCCTAATCAACAAGGCCAAGTCGAAATGGCTGCGTAACATGAACAACATTAGTGTAACTAAGAAATTCACCGAACAATTTTTTTTACATGGATATATTATCACTACGACACAAATTTCACGAGTCTCACTTCGACATTCCGAGTGTACACGAGTGCAAGGGGACGAAGAGCAATTCGGAGGGCATTTGGTGGGAGGGTCTTAGCGGAATGATACAAGGCAGCAGAGGGAGAGGCGGAAGGATTTGCACTGGAATGTTCAATGTTACCTACTGCTGCAGGTTTAATTTTCATATAATTATATTAGAAAATATTTGAACATGTTCTCCCAACCCTGGCCGATCCTTTGTTGACTCTAAACCAATATGCTCCCCGCAGGAATTGTTCTCATTCATTCTGATCAGTCCCAACATCTTACTACTAAGCAATTTACAGTACCATGCAGAGGCTGGTGGATCAGCTGACCACATTGGAGAGGAAGAACCCAGACTTTCAACCCCTCACTTTGGGGGATTTTGTCAAAGCAAACTTGAAGAAGGACTTTCCTAATTCACTCCTGCTCCACATCACTTTCCATCTTCCATTCATAATGCCCCTCCACCACCACCACCATGGGCCAAAACCCCCAAGCCTCTGGACAATAAATAAGTGGAATGTCAATACAATCTTCAAGAGACACAGAAGAAGCAAGAAAACTCTTGGGCTGTCTGTCTATCCACTGTAACACAATGTGCCAATCAACTGGCTTCACCCCTTACAGAGCTTTTTAACCAGTCACTGAGCCTCTGTACTGTTCCTGCCCACTTTTAAAAGCTCCACCGTGGAACATGAGAAGTGTCTAAAGAGCCTTGGCCACAGTATCAGTCATGGATTTAGATTGATACCAATCCATACCTAACCCAGACCTGAAGCCTCACTTTATAATCCAGTGAGGAGTGAGTTGTCGCAGGAGGACAACAGTGGAATCATGAGAGAGTTGGAGAGAAGTGTATGTAAGTAAACTAACATGAAACACTAAGAGTTGTCATTTATTCATTGTGTATTTGTTTCTTTATGCCTGCATTGCTATATTGGCCAAATTACCTTAAAGGAGGTTGTGCTATGTGGTGTCAGGAGACAGACGTGCTGTTATGAGACACATTCCATGGGGAAATCTTCGAGGGGCCCTGAGTCTCGTGTTTCCATTTGCCTGTGTTTCTATAGAAAGTAATACTTGTGTTGAACTCTGACTCTTGCTAGAAAACTTGCCATTTTTCCCCTACTGTATACAGGTGTTTTTCTATAGGTTGTCTTTAAACACTATGGGGATAATCATGTAAGACTTCTTTGTTCTGCTGAAAAGTATAGACACTGAGCTCTTTTCTCCTTGGAGAGACAACTTCCTTTGACTTCTGTATCAAGGTATTCTTTCCAATATATTTGTATGCAATATATTTGAATTCTCAACTCATCAGTGTTTTGTGTTATTTTATAATTATTTAGTGTTTACAGACAATTTCCATGACATTTTTGTTATGTCCAACTGGGATCCTAATATGCTAACCTTTTCTAAGAAGGTTGACCAGTCCACGATCGGGACAGTCTCAGGACACGTTTTGTTTTTGTTTTTTGAGACACCTGAGGTCATCCTTTCAGGAAACAGGACAGCAGTAAGTAATCTCACCTTCTGAAAACCATTTAGTGGGTTATAGGCAGTTGTGTACTGTGGTGTTTCAGTCAGGACCTTCAAGTCATGCCAAGTCAATTTTATTTGTATAGCCCATTATCACAAATTACAAATTTGCCTCAGTGGGCTTTAAAGCAATACAACATCCTGCCCTTAGACCCTCACACCGGATAAGGAACAACTCCCTAAAAAAAACCTTTAACAGGGAGAGAAAAATGGGAAGAAACCTCAGGGAGAGCAACAGAGGAGGGACCTCTCCCAAGACGGACAGTTGTGCAATGGATGTTGCGCATACAGAATAAAACCCAATTTACAGAATACAACATTGGAAGAGGATAACAAAATTATAATGGAATTATATTACACAACCACCATCACTATGTAGACCTGACAGGAGGATAGACTACACATGCACACAGAGGAGACTCACATCACACCATTCACATACATGGGAGAAGAGACAAGGAAAACAGTCCACAAATCGGAGTAAGAGAAAGATAAAACACTGAAACAGGATAACAAAATTATATGGATTTATAAGATATATAAAAAAATGTGATGAGGAGAATGCCAAGCAGTGTCCAGGTGGTGAACACCACTGTCATAGAAACTTGGGAGGAGGACAGACTACACATGCACATACCATTCACATACATGGGAGAAGAGAAAGGAGGAGACATCATTCAGAGAGAGAGAAAGGACACGTGAAAGAGAAAAGTCTGCAATAGTCAATAATCTATACTCTATGATCTCGTCGGCAGAACAGTGTTTTTAGTAAATTTATTGAGACAGAGACCGACCCACCATGCAGTACAGGTCATGAAGTACTCAATTTAAAGACAGCTAATTGTAGGCAAACAGATGAGTATTAAGTTTGGATTTAAAGGACTCAGCAGACTCTGATTTTCTGATGGCAGCAGGCAGGTTATTCCACAAGAACGGGGCCTGATAGAAAAAAAGCGCTGCCACCAGCTGACTTCTTTTTAACTTTGGGTGCACACAGGAGCCTTGTATTTTGCAAGCAGAGAGCTCAATATGGAATGTATGGTTTAAGGAGCTCAGACAGGTATGATGGGGTAAGGGTTTTTATAAGTCAGCAGAAGCACCTTGAAGCCTGCTCTAACATGGATAGGAAGCCAATGAGGGGAGGCAAGAATTGGTGTATTATGATCAAATTTTCTAGTTTTAGTTAGGATTCTAGCTACAGTATTTTGAACCATCTGAAGACTTTTAGTACTAGCATGTGGCAGACCTGAAAACAGAAAATTACAGTAATGAAGTTTGGATGAAACAAATGCATGTATTAAGAGTCTCTGCAACAGCCGAATTTTAGCTATGTTATGTAAGTGAACAAAGGCAGTATTGGTGATTTCTTTAATGTACCTATCAAAGGAAAAGCTGGGATCAAACGTGACACCAAGATTTTTGGCTGCCACATTTTGTAAAAATCACAGAGTTGTCGATTTTTTTATTGTTACTTGATCAAATTGGTATTTGTGTCTAGCAGGGCTATTGATCGGTATGTCAGTTTTATCCAAATTTAAAAGCAGGAAATTCAGTGACATCCAACTTTTCACAGCAGCCAAGCAAGCCTCTAAATTAGTCATTTGTGTATGATCATCAGCCCTTATAGGCACATGCAGCTGAGTATTATCCGCATAGCAATGGAAACTTATTCCATGACTATGTATAACTTGGCCAAGTGGTGAAATATTAAGAGAGAAAAGTAGAGGGCCAAGAGCTGAGCCCTGAGGTATGCCATATTCCACGTCAGAGGATTTCGATGTAATATTATTATAGCAGAGACACTGTTATTCCAGATTAGTAGGATTTAAGCCAAGAGAGAGCTAAGCCAGAGACACCAAAATTGCAATTTATTCTGTCTAATAGTATGCAGTGATCAATGGTGTCAAAGGCTGCTTCTACTGCTACTGCTTCTACTGCTGAGGTCCAGTAGTAGAAGCCCAGAGGTGGAATCAGAGTCCATGGCAAGTAGAAGGTCGTTCACCACTCTGGTCAGAGCAGTATCAGTGAAGTGACAGGCCCTGACAGTCAACTGAAAAGGTTCATAGAGATAGTTTTCTTCTATATGGGAGGAAAGTACTTGATACACAATCCTCTCTAGTACTGAAGAAAAGAATGGAAGATTAGAGACTGGTTGAAGAGAATCTGGATTGAGGTGCGGTTTCTCAAGAAGAAGTTCAACCACAGCTGTCTTAAAACTGCTGGGAATAGTGCCAGTAATAAGTGATACATTAACAATGTGTAACATTGTAGGTCCCAGGAAAGGCCAGAGGTCTTTAAAAAGTGTTGCTGGTAAAGGGTCAAGTAGGCAGGTAGTTGGTTTAGAAGCTGACACAAGTTTAGTCCAAGTATCAAGAGAGATAGTCTCAAAAGCTGTAATAACAGGGACTATAAGTGACCCATTGTGTAGATATGAATTTGGTAAGACAGGGCCCCCAGGATTAGCTGGACCTGAAGAATTAATTTTGATCATGATCTCGTCAACATTATTGCTGAAAAAGTCTAGCAACTCATGGGCCGTGAACAGTAAGCAGCTAAAAGATGGGCGCTTTTTAGTAAATTTAGTTAGTGTCAGAGAAATCTGAGATTATGTTTATTAATATTGATTAAGTGAGAGAGATATGCTGCTTTCACAGCAGATAAAGCATGATTGTATTTTTAAAAAAAAAAACTCATTTCCAAATAGGTAAAAAAAAACTTCTAATTTTTATTTTTTCTATTTACATTCGTCTCCTACATGTCAGATTTAAGTAGTAAAGTGATCATATTCTGTTGTTAAGTGAGTTCGGGTTTTGGAGAATTTTCCTCTTTCCTCGCTTCTCCTTTTGTGTGTTTGCATGTGGGGTTCTTCCTACCCTCCTTTTTTCTCCTCAGTTGAATGTGTGTAAGTTCCTCTCTTTCCCCCTCTCTTTGTGAGAGATAGACAGCGACTGTTTAAAAAAAAAGGCGGCCTTGTGTTTGTGTGGGCAGCCCCCCCCTTTTTTTTCCCTTCTTGTACATGTGGGGACAGGTGTTCTTGTGGCCTCCTCCTCTCCGTCCTGTGTGTGTGGTGGCCGAATGTACGTCTTCCCCTTTTGTCCCTGTGTGAACGAGGTGCCGAGAATTGTCCTGGGTGCTAATAATAGTCATCAGAAAAACCTTCACGGTCCAGCTTAAGCTATGCATGAGAAATATGGCTCTGTTGCCACACAGTATTTGTAAAAGGCATAAAATTTCAGGGTTTCCTCAATATGGGAGTTTTAATCAGGCCTCTCTTAGAACATTGAGAAAAAGAATAGTGAAGAGATTTGAGGCCAAATTAACGCAGCTAAAGCATGGGCCTCAAAAAAGTAAATGACAAATGCACGAAGGAAATCGATAGTTTAAAGTTGAGGGGAAAAGAAGCAGACTATAGAGAAAGAACTGAAAAAGTGTGCAAGAGTGTCAAAGTGTATCCTTAAATGTGGATCAAAAATATGGAAAAATAATGCATACAGTGCTCAAGGCTTTAGTAGAGGTGGTAATGGGCACAACGTATTTTACAGTGCCAGTTGTAAACACGTGGCTCAGTTTGTCTCCAGATGGCCACAAAATGGCTCCAGCTAAAGTTAGCTGTCAGCAGTAGGGCATTGAAAATGTTAGAAATGAGATATGAAATATATATCAGAGATGCTTTGCCACAAGCAGAAAATGCAGGAGCTGCTTAAGATTTTGCAAGTTACTCTTCTTGATGGTATTCCTTGGTGGCAGGGTGGTTAGAGCATTCGCACTGTAATGAACCCTTCTGCATCTTCAGCAGGTATCTCAGGGTCACAAGAATTTCATCCCTTAGCCTGTACGCCTCGCCTGAGTGGGGCAGCAAAGAATTAGCCTTTACTTGCAGAAGGGTTCCAGCTGCAGGCTCTCATCAACCACAACCATCTTGAGCTGGTCTCAGCTGCCATGGCTATCGCTCCAATGGCTTGGTTCAGTTGTTTGGGTTCCAAACCCATCTTCTGTAGGAAATCAGGATTGAGGAGCAGTTTGTCATTTCTTTTATCTACTTGCGTACACAAAAGAAACAAAATTCTGTTTCCCCCAGCCCACAGCAGTGTGACACAAAAGACAAAAACACACATCCCAAATTTCCCAAAAACGACGCCACAAAGAAGAAAAAAATACAAAGACAACAAAAAACAAAAACAAAACAAAAAAATCACAAACAGTTAACAATACAGTCCACTCTGTGCAACACAGTCCAAAAATTCCACTGTCCAGAGAACGAATACCAGCCAGGATGACTGTTGGAACTGCCGGTCTGCATGGGCTAGCAGCAGACCAGGTTCCCCCAGCCAATCCAATGCCAGCTCTCCCAGCCAGACACCTTTGGTACACCTCCCTACACTCCACACGACGACACTAAAACACAGTCAACACTAGGCGAGGCCGCTGCCAGACTGCCCTCGGTGTTATCGGAACTGCCGGCCTGCATGGGCTAGCAGTTAGCTTAGCCTGCCCCATATCTGTGACCATGTAGCCATCTTCTCCAGCGAGCTTATGATCCACCTTGTTCCTTGGATCGATGGAGTCATCACAGTTATATCATCCATGAATGCTCTGCAGGCCGGATGTCTTATTCTGTCATCCACTTTTGGCCATCTACATTGCATTCCTCCTGCCTTTAACAAGTAGTAGATATTGGTCTGGACCCACACACACAGACCAATATCTACTTTTCGACTCACACCACCCTCTGGAACACAAACTGGGCGTCATCAGAACTCTGCAACACAGAGCTGATAATGTGCCCAGCAGCACTCAGGCCCAACGGAAAGAACACAAACACACTCCGACAAAACTGGTTCATCCCAAAGACCGTGTACCGCACACCCAGAAAAGCAATCTGGTGTATGCTGTACAATGCAATGAGGATTGCACTGACCTATACATAGGAGAAACCAAACAACCACTACACAAATGGATGGCCCAACACAGAAGGCCAAACTCCTCAGGACAAGACTCAGCAGTCTATCTACACCTAAAGGAGAAGACACACTCCTTCGAGGACAGCAACGTACACATTTTGGACAGGGAAGATAGATGGTTTGAAAGAGGGGTGAAGGAAGCCATCTATGTGAAACTGGAAAAACCATCCCTCAACAGAGGAGGAGGTCTGCGACACCACCTATCTCCCACTTACAATGCCGTCCTTTCATCTCTACCCAGGAGACTCAAAAGCTTAGCCTCGAAGAACAGCAGTCGGTCACTAACGGCTCCAACGACTCATGACCACTGAATGGAGCACTAACGAAGTCGAAACTAACACCTCCAACGACTGTTGTTGCTAAACATCGGAACACAAAAGAGCCATTGACATCAACAGCTCTGATAACGACTGTCGTTGCTAAACATTGGATCACAAAAGAGCCACTGACATCAATAGCTCTGATAACGACTCCAAAGAGGATGAATATCTGAGTTTCATCACCAGGCAGTCAGACTAGCTTGGTCTAGTCAGAAAGGCACGAATTGATGAAGCCTCTTGGATGAGAGGCGAAACGTCTTCACGGATATATACCGAGTCCAGTTGCACTTGATTCAATTCCTTTGGAAAGTTCTGTGTATTTCCACTTACATTGGCTGTTACTTATATTGTTTAACGTAGATCAATTTTAATGTGTTTGACTTCAGATTCTGTCAGATATTAACTGCAGCTGTTTAAAAGAGTGTTTCAGACCGATACAGTCCAGCAGTTTAAATTTGTGTCTGTGGTTGCTCTTACTTTTTCACTTCATCATCAGACCTTGTTACCTTCCTCTCTATGCGGGTACTCGAGTCAGACGCTCTCTGGCTTAGGTGACCAGGTGTGTCTATCATGGATGGAAATCTTATGTAATGTATTATCCCATGGTAGAATTCAATGCTATTTTTCCCACCGAGCTGTCATTTTATGCCAAAAAAAAAAGGTCTGTTATGATGTCACCTGCAGGACTACTACTACTACCAATCCAATACTACTAATAATGATAATGATAACAATAATAATGCCAGTTAGATGATATGACAACAAATCCTGAATAAGCACACTTATGTTGACTATGTTTTCAAGAGGGATTTAAAAGAGGATAAGAAACTCACCAGTCTGATTTCCTCAGGGAGGTTGTTCCAGAGTGTTATCAACTGCCAAGTTACCAGCTCTGGCACTGTTGAGAACCCCTCCCTGCCACAGTTGCAAAGGGTTTTGTCCTTCTTGTTTTGATAATCCATGGTTGTTCCACTGATTTCAGAATTCTGCAGCAGCCCTTTGAACTTTTGGCAAGTAGATATAGTGAAGACAAAACAGATGGGAGTTTATCCGTAGTATCTAATATGCCCTCATTTTCCATGAAGGTAAAGTGAAGCGGAATGACACAACTCTATTTAGCTCTGCCCACAACCGTTGTATCCTCTGATGGACACTGTGTCCAGTCATGACACTGCGTCTGTTTAACCCCCTTCTCTCCAGTATATACCAAGCAATCTATGTGTTCTCCATGCCATGGTCATGGCATATCTTAAGGGAAGGCCGAAGGGCTGTACATCAGTACGAAACAGTTCTGTGAAGGCAATTTAATTATTATACAACCTATGTGGGGTGGCACAGTGGCGCAGTGGTTAGCGCAGTCGCCTCACAGCAAGAAGGTTCTGGGTTCGAGCCCCGGGGTAGTCCAACCTTGGGGGTCATCCCGGGTCATCTTCTGTGTGGAGTTTGCATATTTTCCCCATGTCTGCGTGGGTTTCTTCCGGGTGCTCCGGTTTCCTCCCACAGTCCAAAGACATGTGGGTCAGGTGAATCGGCATTAATAAATTATCCCTAGGTATGAATGTGCGTGTGTGATGGCCTGGCGGCCTGTCCAGGGTGTCTCCCCACCTGCCGCCCAATGACTGCTGGGATAGGCTCCAGCATCCCCGCGACCCTGAGAGGATAAGCGGTTCGGATAATGGATGGATGGACAACCTGTGTGTGAAGAACTATATATGATGTTTTCTTACTTTTAATCTTTAGCTATCTAACCTATAGCATGAGAGCTGACGTGCCTTCTCCATGTGAACCATGAGCCTATTGTTGACTGTTAGTCAGTAAGCAGAGAAATGTGTGAGCAACACTCTGAATGTAGCAAGGAGCAGGCACGCATTTGGTATGCTTTATGTTTGCCATGCTTAAGCATTAATAAAGTGTGATAATACTGTGAAGAGCTTTGTCTCTGAATCCTCTGTGTTTAGACAAATTAGAAGTCTGGTATAGAATTGCCACGACAATTTGGGAGAGGGTGCTGTTCCGGCGGGTCAGGGAGAAAGAAAAAGTAATGAAACGCATCAAAAAATCAACAGCGCCTAGAGCACATAAGACAATGCTTAGGGGCTACATGTTAAAATTAAACAAAATTGTCAAACACAAACAAAGCATTATTTATTTACATTTATTATTCAGAGCATTCACAATAGTCACTCAAAATAAGCAGGGGGAGCACGTAGAAACAGTTGTTTATGGTTTGCAGCTCTGTCCCTTTCAATGACTGTCCCTTCACTTCCCTGTCATTTCCCTTCTGTCTGTGGATTGCTACAATGGGAAGAAAATGGAATTAGGGCCAAAAGTTCTATTTACAACCATGAAAAGCATGCAGGCTAAGAAACCGAACTAAGTGACGTGTTCTGTCTGTCTGTCTATCTCCTCTGCTCCGTTTTAGTACTATCAACCGCACCATTATTGCCACTCTGTTGATCCACTGAAACAACTTTGGTCAGCTTAAGGTCTGACTGGCCTACTGGTTTGAATAAATTCAACAAATTTGATTGTCTTTTTGACATTTTACAGGTCTCCTCCTTGTTGCTGAGGCTATGCTAATTCAAATTGCATCAACATTAGCTCACGTGATGTGCACAAAACTCATGTGCTTCAGGCGTTACTGAGTGACCTGACGTCTCTGTCTGCATTCAAAATAGGCAAACAAGCAATTTATGACTAACTTCAATGGGAAATAAAAGAATGATAGAACAGACACCATTAAATATTACACAAAATTTATTTACAGATTTTGATAGTGATAAAGGAGGTGCCGAATCCAATCAAATAGGTGCCGGTCCCAATCTGGGACGAATTAAGCCCTGAGAGAGAGCAGTGAATAAATGTGCAAAAGTATTAAAAGAATTTGTCTCTTTGTGTGTGGATGATGCATATAACAAAATGGTGCAGATGATACCCAAGGCCCTTGCTGAGGAAGTGACAGGCACAACTTATTACACAACACCATTTTGTGATCATGTAGCAGCGTTTGACACAAGATGGTCACGAGATGGCTCCTTTGAGAAATCCCAGATGACACTGATGCATGAGTAATAGATATTCCTAACCCTTCAAGGCCTCCTGATTGTTGGGATTTTGAGTATATGTTGGAATGTGTTGGGTTCTAGGACACCATTGGCCAAAAGATCTGTCACATGGGTCAGAAAATTTGCTATTGTCACAAAGTAAAACTGCCTTCTACTACCAAGGTCAGTGTCCATAAAGCGAATGACTTATTAGACTGTCCAGGAAGAAGACATCTTCCACAGCTGGGAGATGGAGCTCTGTCTGGTGGACAACAACATCACGTACAACAACAGCAGTCACCAAAGGAGGAACACCGCCTACAGGTGGAAAATGGAGCTGCAGGAGAAGCATTCATAGTATCGGACAGCAAAGGAACTGCTGCAGTGCCATCTATCGGCCATTCACCTCCACCATATGCTGGACTACTGGACCAAGCCTTGAAGACATCTACATCGATACCTCAAGAGATATCACACTTTATTGCAACCATATGGAGTCCAGTAGTGATAAAGAAAAGTGTCTGCAGCTGAACAGGGAGGTGCATTTGAAGGTGCTTTGGAAAGTTCATTTCTTGGTCTGATGACAGAATGTCTCGATGGAGCTGGGGGTGTTCAACATATTTATAGACCATGGAAGATAATGGTACTACAGGCTATCATTGATCAACTTCCAGAGATTAAATGTGAAAGCGTTTGCAAATACTCTGGCGAAGATGGTGACAGCGCAGACCTGCCTCCGCTGAGTTGGAGCATGTCTGTGTGACTAAAATGGGTCTTGCCTAGGGAGTAGTTAAGCCTGCTAACTGAGATTAAGATGCTCCATGGGCTACTGCAAATGGCTCTCCTTACCAAACTCAGTAAACAGCTTTGTGTCAAAGCACAAGTGACACAATTCAAACCACTTTAATATGACAACTGTCAAGTCAGGTCAAGTCAAATTTATTTGAATAGCCCATTATCATAAATTACAAACATGCTTCAGTCGGCTTTACAGCAATACAACATCATGTCCTTAGACCCTTGCATCGGATAAGTAACAACTCCCTAAAAATAACTTTAACAGGGTTATTTTTCTTAATAACTGTGAATGCATGTGTGGAAAAACCAGGACAGATGTTTAATGATAATTTCTCCAGAACGTTCCAGGTTTTCAACACGCACAGCAGAAATTAACAACCAACTGATACTACTGATGATACTGTATGGGAGAGATAGTTTGTTCAGACCTTTGTGGATGGTTTATGTCTGGAGGTCAGAGCCATTTTTGTCAGGCACAGCGTGGCATGGCAAAGCGCCAGACTGAACATCAAAAGCATCTGTGCACATGCTGAGACTGTTGTTCATGATGAAAGAAACCAGCAAATAAAGAAACCCAAAGCAAGAGCTGAGAAGCTTCCAATGGTTCAGTTGGCCTATTATGCTCCATCTGGCAGAGGCAGAGCCAGAGGCCGTGGATGACGGAGAGGCAGGAGCTTCTCCTTTGACAGCAGAGAAGGACGCGATGTCTATTGCAAGTGTGTTCAAATGGGTCACTGGGCCAGAGCTTGCACTGCCACAATGCCAGAGGAATGGGACAGATGAGCGAGGACCCAAAACCTGGCAATGTGTCTGTGAACAGACCATTTGGAGACAGGAATCAACCATCACAAAGCTCATGACTACCTGTGCAAGTCTCAAATGCTTCCACCGTTTGTCAGGAGGAGGGTGAAAAACCTCAAATAAGTGACTGAAAATGCTGACATATAATGCCTTTCTCTCTGCTACCAGTCTGAAGAGCTCCCAATTTTTAAGATCAAAGTCTATGGCACTACCTATGAAATGTTGGCTGACACAAGAGCTACTGAGTCATCATTGAGATCAACAACAGAAGCCATCCGGATGTCTCAAAGAACTAAGACTTGCATTGGAGTTACGGAAACGCCTATTAAGTGCAAAGTGACTAAGTTGTGTCCAGTTGAATGTGAGGAATTCTGTGTTTCAAATGTATCACATTCATTTGTCAATGTCCCAGAATGCTCAGTAAATCTGCCAGGAAGAGACTTGTTATGTGCTCTGGGCCTGACTATTGTTTGCATTGAAAAAGGCTTAGTGTTGAAAAAATCTGACTCTGCTGACAAACCTTTAGCTGTTATGATGTGCCACTCCCCCAACTGCTCATAGGTATGATTATTGTTGGAATATTGATCCCTCTCCAGTTATACAAAAATTTTATGATTTTGTCGAAACTAATAGTGATGAAACATCTGTTAAACATGACTCATGCACCTATAGGTGTGTGCCTCGTGTAGAATATGAAGGTGCAGATGAACAGTTTGAGAAGGAGTGGGACAGATGAATAGATGAGAAAAGGTTGAATGGTAATGGTGTTGTGGTCACAGAGGATTTTGTTGTTTTGCTTGTTGATTTAAATGAGATGCAGAGGAAAGTGTTTTGGAGGACTGGTATCCCTCATGTTTTTCTAGATAGGTCATTAGCACTTTCAGATCATGATGTAGGAATTGCATTACAAGCCATGTGTGTCCTGTTGTGACACTGATTTAGCCACCGATCATTTATTCATTTATAAAAGAAAGAAAAAAAGGGGGACATGGTAGCCCAGTGGTTAGCACTGTTGCCTCACAGCAAGAAGGTCCTGGGTTCGAACCCCAAGCCATCCCAGGTCCTTTCTGTGTGGAGTTTGCATGTTCTCCCTGTGTCTGCGTGGGTTTCTTCTGGGTGCTCTGGTTTCCTCCCACCATCAAAAAGACATGGATGTTAGGGTTAATACTCCTGTCTGTGCCCCTGACCAAGGCAATGGAAAGAAGAACAGGAGTTGGTCCCCAGGTGCTGCAGCGCACTGCTCTTATACAATAGGATGGGTTAAATGCAGAGAACAAATTCATTGTAAGAATACAATGTCAAATAAAGTGGCTCTCATCAAAGGTGAACTACATAGAGTAAGCCATCATCCATCCTTTTCATTGCACATTGAGTGCTCACAGAACAGTTCAATTGGCAGATCCATTTTTCACTGTAGTCCATAATTTTGTGATGGACATTTCTGAGACTAAAAATACCCATCCAGCATTGAAAGGGGTTCCCAAACAGTTGTGGGCGACTCAAGAGTATGATGTGGGTCTGATTAAGGATGCCACTCCATTAGTTGTGGTTCCTAAATCGGGTTTACAGGCCCAACAAATGACAGTATCCTCTGAGACCTGATGCAGAAGAAGGCATGACTCTCATCACTTAGCAACTCTTGAAAGATGGAATTATTATGCCATCTCCAACATCTCCATGTAACACTTCACTGATGGGGGCGTCCGGTTAGCATCGCAGTCTATTCCGTTGCCTACCAACACGGGGATCGCCGATTCAAATCCTCGCATAACCTCCAGCTTGGTCGGGCATCCCTACAGACACAATTGGTCGTGTCTGTGGGTGGGAAGCTGGATGTGGGTATATGTCCTGGTCGCTGCACTAGCCCCTCCTCTGGTTGGGCAAGGTGCCTGTTCAGGGGGGAGGGGGAACTGGGGGGCATGGCGTGGTCCTCCCACGTGCTACGTCCCCCTGGTGAAACTCCTCACTGTCAGGTGAAATGAAGCGTCTGGTGACTCCACATGTATCGGAGGAGGCAATGTGGTAGTCTGCAGCCCTCCCCGGATCAGTAGAGGGGGTGTAGCAGAGACCGGGACAGCTTGACAAAGTGTGGTAATTGGCTGGATACAATTGGTGACAAAAAAAGGGGGGTGGGGGACTGGCAAATCCTGGCAACCTGTTCATGATTTGCACTCTGATCTTGAACAGGTCCCTTATTGGGGGAACGGAGGGGGAAAAACGCTTTTCTTCATGAACGTGGAGCTTCTTTTTTTTTGCTTTTTCTGCCTGCATGGATCAACAGACTGGAAACCACATCGCATTTCGAAAGTAATCAAGCAACTTACTTAATAACCTTTGCTGTTCTTAGTTAAATTCAATGTGTATTTGCTGTTTGGGCAAATTTAATGCTAGCTAGCTATCCTAGCTAAACTTGGGCATTACAGGCAGCAGTTGGCAGCAGGAAGTAGCTGGTGCTAGATAGCTAACGTTAGCTAAACTGGTTGTGTATTACAGGCAACAATTAGATAAATACTGGGCTATTTTGTGTACAGTCACAGACTGATGCATACACCAAGGCCAGCCGATGTTCATATTGGTATGTAACGGATATGATAAGTAACTTCAAATTGTTTATTTTGTGTAAAAATGAATGCAAAATAAGGAACTTACATGCGAAGGTATCTCGGTCAGTCCACCGTCTCGCTAACTTTGGGTGCGCTCCCCTATTTACTCCGGTAACAACATGTCGCTGGTACGTTGGTTCTTCCCCAGTGAGGAGTATAACGTCAGGCGCTCCATAACCACAACACTCAGAGAGATGAATGAAGATGTGCATGTATAGAATTAAATATAGATGTTTTGGCCGACACCAAAGCACTGTAAAATGTTAGTTTTGGTTAAGAAAACTACTATATACTACTCGTGGACAATTGATACTGACAAGCCCAATGACCTAGCCCAATCACATTCCGACTCTGGTGGGGGTAGCACCTGGGGTGGCCACTTAGATTCTAGGAGTGGCCCGTGCCATCCCCGGCCACCCCGTTGGCCACGCCCCTGTCTTGTTGACGTCGGAACTGATGTCAACATTAATTTTTTCTTTCTTTTTTTAAAATTTTCACCCCCCTTTTTGTCGCTGCTTAGCCGATCCGGGGAGGGCTGCAGACTACCATTTCCAATATATGTGGAGTCGCCAGCCGCTTCTTTTCACCTGACGGTGAGGAGTTTCACCAGGGGGACGTAGCGCGTGACAGGATAACGCTATTCCCCCATTTCCCCCTCCCTTCCCAAACAGGCGCCCCGACCTACCAGCGGAGGCGCTAGTGCAGCGACCAGGACACATACCCACATCCGGCCAAGCCGGAGGTAACACGGGGATTTGAACTGGCGATCCCCGTGTTGGTAGGCAACGGAAGAGACCGCTACTCCACCCGGACGTCGCCGCCGCCCCCGCCCCCCCAACATTACTTGTTTCTAATGTGCTGCAGTATGGCTCGGAGTAGCGATACCCATATGTCTTAACACGGTGTTGTGGTGGACACGTATTGGGGACAGAATTCAACCCAGGAACTAAGGGTTAAGTCATGGTTGCCCTGGCAGGTTAACGCAGGGTTAAGTTATGGTTGTCCAGCCAGTTTTCTGATTATTCTTGCCACCTCCGCTCAGTCGAGCTGTGGTTTGGTTGCTCTCTGATTTACCGTGGATTAAAGAAAGTTGCCTACACGGCTAAAGTGTGAACCTACGGTCTTCTCCGTTCCTTCGGCTCTACACTGGTGACCCCGACGTCGGTTTTCGGATAAGTTTTCTGAAACCACACACATTATGGCTACGAACGCCGTTGCAATTAAACTGCCGGAGTTTTGGGAGTCTTCCGCGGCTACATGGTTCGCGCAGGCTGAGGCACAGTTCGCGCTCAGAGACATAACAGCAGACGAGACCAGGTACTACTACGTAGTGGCAGCGCTGGGGGGCGCTACGGCTTCCAGGATAAGCGGTTTCATAACCAACCCACCGGCCGATGGTAAATACGCCGCACTTAAACATCTCCTCCTTGAAACTTTTGAACTGTCAACAACGGAGAGAGCACGTCGCCTCTTCGCAATTCAGGGCTTGGGAGATGGCAAACCATCGGAGCTAATGAGCAGGATGTTAAACCTACTGGGTCAAGAAAAGCCATGTTTCCTGTTTATGGAGCTGTTTCTGCGCAACATGCCGCCCCACGTCCAGACTGCGCTCGCTAACTCCACCATCACTGATCCCCGTGAGCTGGCAAAGGAGGCTGACCGATTCTTCGTCGCTACACAACGTTCCTCCCATGCCGGGGTGCTGGCTCCTACCTTCACTGGCCCCCCGCCGACATCGCGGGCGTGGCCCGACGGTGGCGCCCCAGCATCAGACCGCTACAAGCCCTCTGGACTCTGTATGTACCACGCTCGATTTGGTGCGAAAGCTAAACGGTGCCGTTCCCCCTGCAACTACAGGCCGACGGGAAACGAGAGGGCCAACACTCAGTAGTGGCCATGAGTGTTGGCGATACGAGCAGGCTTCATCCTCGACACCATCTCCGGTCGGCGATTTCTTTGTGACACGGGCGCACAGAGAAGCGTGCTCCCTGCTACTGACGTCGACATCATGGGCGGGGAGTGGGGCCCCCAGTTGGCGACGGCTGACGGCAGCCCTATCCACACCTACGGCGTGCGGTCTGTAGAACTGTGTTTTGGTGGACAACGTTTCACGTGGGAGTTCGTCATGGCCAATGTAACGCTTCCCCTCCTCGGAGCTGATTTTTTGTGCGCTTACGGTTTGCTAGTGGACATTCAGAACAGCCGTCTGGTCGATGCCTTAACCTTCTCCTCCTTCGCATGTACGCGGAGGGAAGCGGCCTATGCAGGTCTAGCCAACTCTCTCTCAGAGGCAGACAAGTTCAACCGCCTCCTCGCTGAGTTCCCTGACCTCACCCAGCCTACCTTCTCTGCACCCACCGCTAAGCATGGGGTGGAGCATCACATTGCTACGAAGGGGCCCCCGGTCTACGCCAGAGCCAGGCGTCTCGACCCCGCCAAACTCGCCATTGCCAAGTCTGAGTTCGAGCACCTGGAACGCATGGGGATCATCCGCCGCTCTGACAGCCCGTGGGCGTCCCCACTCCACATCGTCGCTAAGCCTGATGGAGGTTGGCGCCCATGCGGGGACTACCGCCGACTAAATGACGCCACCACGCCCGACCGCTATCCTGTCCCGCATATCCAGGACTTTTCTGCAAACCTGTCTGGCAAATGCGTCTTCTCAAAAGTCGACCTGGTCCGTGGTTATCATCAAGTTCCCGTGCACCCCTCAGACATCCCCAAGACAGCGGTGACTACCCCATTCGGCCTATTTGAATTCCTACGAATGCCATTTGGACTCAAAAACGCGGCCCAGTCCTTTCAGCGGCTGATGGATTCAGTGCTCCGTGGCCTTCCTTTCCTCTTCGTCTATTTGGACGACATACTCATCGCCAGCGCCTCCGAGGAAGAACACCTGTCCCATCTTCATGCCCTCTTCACACGCCTCAGCCAGCATGGGCTGATCGTCAACCCGGCGAAGTGCCGGTTCGGGCTGACAGCCATTGATTTCCTCGGGCATCGCATCACTGGGGACGGGGCAGTCCCCCTGCCCTCAAAGGTGGAAGCGGTGGCGGCCTTTCCGCGCCCCCAAACAGCTCGTGCGCTCAGGGAGTTCATCGGGATGGTGACATTCTACCACCGCTTCATTCCCCGAGCCGCCTTTATCATCCGGCCACTGTACGAGGCGCTGAAAGGCATGTCCCCCAACCAGGCGGTCGACTGGACAGCAGAGCGGGACCGTGCGTTCACCGAGACTAAAGCTGCGCTCTCCCAGGCTACCCTGCTAGCGCATCCTTCACCTACAGCGCCTATTTCCATAACCACGGATGCATCGGACTATGCTGTTGGTGCGGTTCACGAACAGTGGGTGGGGGGGGCTTGGCAGCCTTTGGCCTTTTTCAGTCGCCAGCTTACACCCCGAGAGCGCAAGTATAGTACTTTTGACAGGGAACTCCTCGGTCTCTGGCTCGCTGTCCGGCATTTCCGTTTCCTGCTAGAGGGCCGCGAGTTTACTGCGTACGTGGACCACAAGCCCCTCACGTTTGCCATGTCCAAGACGGCCGAGCCATGGTCCGCTCGCCAGCAGCGACAACTCTCCTACATTTCGGAATTCACTACCGACATCCAGCACGTCGCTGGTAAGTCTAACCAGGTAGCTGACTGCCTCTCTAGGGCAGTGATTGGAGCGGTCCACCTAGGCCTGGACTATGCACAGATGGCTGCTGACCAGGCCACGGACCCGAGCATCCTCCGTCTCCGGGCCTCCGACACGGGGCTCCGCCTGCAGGACGTTCCTTTCAGCGACACAGGTGCCACCCTCCTGTGTGACGTCTCCACAGGACAGCCCAGGCCCATCGTCCCGCACAGCTGGAGACGCCCCGTATTTGAAGCTGTGCACGGCCTCTCTCATCCAGGCGGTAAGCCATCCGTGCGCCTGACTTCTGCTAAGTTTGTGTGGGAGGGACTTAAGAGAGACGTGAAAGCGTGGGCCGACTCGTGTGTTGCCTGTCAGCGGGCTAAGATACACCGCCACATTAAGGCGCCCCTGGAACGCTTCGCAGTGCCGGAGAGACGATTTGACCATGTCCACGTCGACCTGGTTGGTCCCCTACCCCCCTCCCATGGGTTCACCTACCTCTTCACTGTGGTGGACAGGACTACGCGCTGGCCTGAAGCTGTTCCCCTGGCATCCACGACGTCTGCTGATGTGGCCCGGGCTTTTATTGGGTCGTGGGTCTCACGTTTCGGTACGCCTTCCGACCTTTCATCTGACCGTGGGCCACAGTTTACCTCAGAGCTATGGAGTGCTGTGGGTGAGGCTCTGGGCGTCAAGCTTCATCGCACTACCGCCTACCACCCTCAGGCGAACGGCCTATGTGAGCGCTTCCACCGGTCCATGAAGGCTGCGCTTCGGGCTACTCTCAAGGACTGCAACTGGGTCGACAAGCTCCCATGGGTCATGCTGGGCCTGCGGACCGCCCCGAAGGAAGACCTACAAGCCTCCTCTGCGGAGCTGGTGTACGGCACGCCGCTGCGAGTCCCAGGCGATTTCATGCCCAATGCAACGCGTCCCTGGTCAGCTGTGGACCAACGAGCCTCCTTGCTGGACGGGGTCAGAGCTTTCACACCCGTCCCTACCGCCCAACACGGCGCGCCGGTGTCCCAGGTGCCCCCAGGTCTGCAGTCAGCGGACTACGTGTTCATCCGTCACGACGCACACCGCCCCCCTCTGCAACCCCCTTATGACGGCCCCTTCCGCGTCCTGGAACGGGGAACTAAGCACCTGGTGGTGGATTTTGGGGGCACGGCCGAGCATGTTTCAGTGGACCGAGTTAAACCCGCACACCTGGACTTGACGCAGCCGTTGGAGTTAGCCCAACCTCCTCGTCGCGGTCGTCCCCGGGCTCCGCCTCCTCCCCCCGTGGAGGCCCGAGCTGCCTCTTCTGCTCCTCAGGCCGACCTTCACAGGCCCGCGTCAATGCCTCCCAGAGACACTCCGGCCCCTGTCATCCGGAGCCGCCGCGGACGGCCTGTTGTCCCCCCGCGCCTGCCTGACTTCGATTACTAGGGCGAATTCTGGGGGGGCTCATGTGGTGGACACGTATTGGGGACAGAATTCAACCCAGGAACTAAGGGTTAAGTCATGGTTGCCCTGGCAGGTTAACGCAGGGTTAAGTTATGGTTGTCCAGCCAGTTTTCTGATTATTCTTGCCACCTCCGCTCAGTCGAGCTGTGGTTTGGTTGCTCTCTGATTTACCGTGGATTAAAGAAAGTTGCCTACACGGCTAAAGTGTGAACCTACGGTCTTCTCCGTTCCTTCGGCTCTACAGTGTCAGTATTTAGGTGGTGTGCTTGACAGACCTAAGTTGGACATGTAGGTTATGTGGCTGTCATAAACGTTCTATTGTTTTATCAATCCAATCCAACTTTATTCAGACACAAAGGTAGGTCCACGTTAAAGACAACAACAAAGAAATACAACACAAGACAAGAGCACAAAAATACAGCTAAAAACAGCAGCTCACACATCCACAATGATTAAAAGCTATACAGACATTTGTTCCAATGTTTCCAGAAACAAGAGGAGTACCTGGTGTCACCTTGTGTAGGCTCCGTTAACAGCATTATAATTACATTCTTAGAATCAATTAATCGACACATAAATTTGTACATGAAATTCCTCAACACAGCATGAAAAGTGGGAACATTACTAGTCACAAACATATGACTTGCACTTGTCCATCATGGAAGCTTGAGCACGATTCTAATGCATCGTTATAGTATATATATATATATATATATATATATATATACACTACCGTTCAAAAGTTTGGGATCACATTGAAATGTCCATATTTTTGAAGGAAAAGCACTGTACTGTTCAATGAAGATAACTTTAAACTAGTCTTAACTTTAAAGAAATACACTCTATACATTGCTAATGTGGTA